>NC_050588.1:28505000-28767500 GCF_013368585.1 Megalops cyprinoides
TTGAGCTCAGGTGCATCCTGTTTGCTTTGATAATCTTGCTTTGTATATTTACACTGGCATAAATAAACTAATACAAAATAAAACACATTTGCGACCCTACAGCAAATTTCTGGGTTGTTCGCTATTGCCAGACCCTGTTCTTGTGAGATGTCTTCTAAAGGCAAGTAAAACTTTATATCATTTTCAGTTACATTTATGACGATAAACATCAACCTATATATATATCAAACAATATTACAAGTGGCAGACTAACAGAATAATCATTCTGGCCTAGCAAGTCAATTTATCATGGCTACTATGAACATTAACGTGCAAACAATTACGACTTTCACCAGCTTCATTGCAACAGGGAAAATGTATATACAAAAAGAGGTAACTAACGAGATATAAATAACTAGCTACCAAAGTTCATTTTTAAAAAGTCATGCGAACCGTCTCGGCTGCCAGCAGTACAGGAATCACACCGCTGACTAAACTTCCTCAACACACACAGAGGGGTAACGTGATCACTGCTTATCGCGCTGTAAAAACCCCAGTTACACACGCTGGTGATGGGCGGCGCTCTCGGCGTTGACATAACGCTCGGAGTGTGTGCTTTGAACCGTCAAAGCATGAAACAACAGTCGAGAAGAGAAAAGAAAAAGGAAAAAGAGACTGGAACGGCTGACAAACACAACTCAGAGGAATTCACTGAACGGATATAAATATATAAACTAAATCTGAAAGTTACTCCTCTTACGTTTTGCCCATGTTTCGACGAAGAAGTGTATCTGTGAAGAATCTTGAACTTTAAAGTGGATTTGCATCGGGATACCGCTGTAAAACAGTGAGCCAGCTGAAGACACTGGGACTGATTAACGTGATCACTCCATATTCTGAAGTAACGTTCGAGACCTAGTCACATGCAAACAAGCGTTGAAAGCAATGAAGTTCCAGGGTAAGATTTTTCTGCCATAAGAAAATCTTGTTTTTTGGTTTTTTTAGCCTGCTAGTCTTCTCTCTAGCATCCCCTCAGTTGTAAGCAAGCTAGAAGGCGACTTTCAACTGGTTAAGGCTTTAAACTGTATCAAACACGGTTATTCAGCGTGCGGCAGTATTTTGGGTTTTGTGCGCACCGGGATCTGGTGGGGGGTGGTGGGGGCGGTTGGATGGGAAGTCGGGGGGGGGGGGGGGGGGGTTGTTTTCTCTGACGGAGTGTTGTTGTAAATATAATATTGACATGCCTGTCAATACCAGCCAAATTGTATTACGAAAATTTGTGTCTCCCAGAGTAGTCTCATGACATCGTTCAAGTACTATTCGATTTGTTATCTGCATCGACAACTGTATAGGAGTGGCCGCCAGAGGTTGCCAACTTAAATTTATGTTGAGGCATCACGAACACTAGGACGTTAGTAAAGAATAACTTTTCTCCATAATGGAAAACAAAATATAAAAGGCACACTAGCTCTATGTGTTTGTAATGTGACCAAAATATAACTGAGCTCTCTTGTAACTTGGATGAATTATGTTCTGGTTAATTGCAAATTACTTGGTACAGAAATGACGTTACCTTGTGGCGAGGTGGATCCTGAAGCGGAATGTTACATACGTTATCTTTCTAAGTTCCTCCCAGTAATGAGAAAAATAATAACGATTACGTTGCAAGGAGGAAACCTCTTTCTAACGTGAAACTGATTTCTTTAGCAATTAGAGTAGGAAAAGATTTTGTAAACGATTGTCAGTATTGCTAAACGTTGGCCAACCGCTTGGAGCTTGGAGCAAGGGAAATTTCCCTTGGAATTCGCATGAATTTCCCTGTGTCCATTGGGTGTGTGTGTGTGTGTGTGTGTGTGTGTGTATGGGGGGGGGGGGGTTTCACCTTCCCCGAAGTGACCCCCAGGAGTTCGGGTGATGATGTCACAACAGCTTTTTGCACACCATACTGTGTCAGTGGAAGAGCAGTCACAGACACAGATTTCTTCTGCAGTTGCGACCTCCTTGATGGCTTCAGATACTGGCAGTCTGAGCACAGATGGGTGCTGTGGTTTTTGTTTCTGTTTGTTTTTCCAAGGAGCAGGCTTAACATGTACCTGTGGAATGCAGATTCTTTTCTGATTGGACTATTCATGTTGTGAAGGAATGTTCTTTTGGTAGGTGTAGGGGGGCCAGTGACGTGCATTTTGCCTGATCTCCTCATTCGTCCTCCGTTCTTGGTTCAGCAGCCTTGCTCAGTTAATTTAAGGGTATGAACTGGATTTGGCCTTACTGCAAACATAACCTCACAGTCTGCAAGAGGATAGCAGCTGGGGAAACGGGGTTTGTGGGGAGCCGCTATGTGAGTGGTTGTGTGTAAATTTTTCCGCTGATGAAATGGCCATAGAAAAAGCAGGGTAAGTCTTTCTCAGACAGCCTTTGCATTTGGTCCAAAGGCATTTGCTGGTTATGGTTGTCATCGTGTATGCTGCCCATGACTTCTGTCCTAAACTGCAAGCTGGATGTACTAAAATGGATCTTGATGTTGGAAAGCCTTGAAAATGGCTGTCAGGACCGGTACGAAGCTCCAAGCCCTGATGACTTAGTATTAGGTGTCCTTTGAAGGCGCCACACGGGCAGCCTCTCACTTCACTTGCTCCTACCTTAGCAGCAGGTGTTGCTTGGCTATTGAGGCCACGGGGGGAAATGCGTCCGTCTGCGCAGTATCTCGGGCCCTGTGGGTACGGGGATTTGTCTGGTATTTTTCGGGAGCTGGCAGGTCAGGCTTTTTTGGCTGCGAGCGTTGGAGCAGGGGGGCGATTCCAGCGCAGCCAGAGGAGCATCGAAGCGTGCCTGGCCGTAATCCCCGGCTAATCCCCTTTCAGCATGTCAGAGAGAATCTTTTGACGTGGCCTGACTGCAAGCGCTGCTCCTCTGCTGAGTTCGGTGGTATCTCCACGTCCCCCTTCCTTGGTGGGGATTAGCCGCCTTTCTCTGTCCCTTTCATACGTTCCATGGGGTCGCAGCAGCTCTCTGCGGGATGTGATATTTCTCTCGTCTCGTTTGCCTTTCTCCTATCTCTCTCTCTCTCTCTGTCTCTCTCTCTGTCTCTCTGTCCCCCATCAGCTTTCTCACAGTCTTGCTCAATGAGGTAAAGGCAGCTTGTGGTGAGATGCACAGGTCTGGCTGTGAAGTGTTTGGAAGCAGAAGCTTCTGGAAAGCTTCCACTGAGGCTTGTTGAAGTGTGTGTGTGTGTGTGTGTGTGTGTTTGTGTGTCTGTCGTCCTCATTGTCCCTCCTCCAGTAGAGATACTAGGCTGAGCTTGCTGAGCAGCATGGGAATTTAAAGTCTCTGTTTGCTCTGAGCTGTCACTAAGTGCTCTATTGGGATTGAGTCCTGTTTTCCAAAAAAATATACCCTACTCATTAATACAGCATTTTACACATGTTCAAAAACAAACCAATCCTTGTCTTAAAGCATGCACAGATCTGCCTCAGTTAGCCCTATTTCCTTAAGGTTTTATGAGGCTTTTGTGGGTGACTTAAACCCAGTCTGTGCATGTATCAGTCTGTCCCAAGGCAATGCTTGCACATCGTTTATTGGACTGAGTAGCAAAGTAAGGTGTGCCCAACTATTGCCAAACTTTCTTGATAAATTTTTCTAATTATCTCAGCATGTTGGCAGCATCCCAGATGAATGGTGTGCAGGCTTTCAGGGCGTGTTTGAATGTTTGGTGTGTCCCTCACAGAGGTTTGTGTATGTGTCACATGTTGGAGTGGAGGCTGAGGTGAGAGAGAAAGCTCCAGCAGAGAGAGCACAGGACCCGGCTTTCCCCTGTCCCTTGCTGTACAGAACTGAAACAGCCTGACACAGCAGGCACAGAAACTGAAAGCTGAAGGGCCTGTCCTGGCCACATTCCCCCTTTGTTTCCATGGCTGATGTCACCTGCGAATGGCGATTACAGGGCCGGTGTCCTTCTCAGAGGTTCTTGTTTGCGCTTCTCTTTTGTCGCACGGTTGCATGGTGGCCATCCTGTTCGGCATGATGGGAAACCTGCCCTCGTCTGAGGGCAAGGGGCCTGGTGATGTCACCTCAGGGAGGGGTCAGAGTGTTCGTGCTGTGGGCATTCAGTGATGTCCAAAAAGTTTGGATAATTTGAAAGTTTTGACAAAACAAGCATGGTAAAATATAGTTGTGTGTGTGTGTGTATATGTGTGTGTGTGTGTGTGTGTGTGTGTGTGTGTGTGTGTGTGTGTGTGTGTGTTCCAACTGGAAAATCATGAGGCAATACTCAGACAACCCTTTATAGTGCCTTGGCTACAGTTAGTCTGTAACCAGAGACTGCTGTAAAACAGACTCTCCTGTCTGTTCTCAGTCAATGTCTTGGATGACATTACTTCACTGTGCTGCATTATGTGACTTATTCAGAAAAATAGTCATAGCGATCATTTGAGGGTATTGTAGGATTCCATTCGCTATCCCCAGCACTTCTCCACAAGGTTGTCACAGGGACACAAACCCAATACGCAGTTAGTCATTCTAAAAGGGTAGCAAAAGGGGCGAAAGCATGTAAAGAGACATTAGAACCCCCTCCGCACAGTTCAAAGTGCGGTGCGTTATCCGTACTGGGGGAGATATACCGGGATGTCTTCAGACTCTTGTAGTCCCCTTCATCTTACAGGGGTAATATGGGGTTTGCACATCTAAGAGGTATTTTTGTAATAATTTGCCTTTGTCAGACCTGATTTGACCAGACCACCTCTTCAGGATCCACCTGTTACACCAGCATTCTACACTGATTCTTTCTGCCCCCTCAGGCCGGTCTTACTGTCTACATTCCACTTCCCTCTTCTCCCAGTGCGTTTAATCAGGAAGTTATTTGTTTATTATGTTTAAAAACAAATATGATGACAACAACATAGTGATCCAATCAGTTATCTTAGTACAGCTACCAGTCTGAATGCTGTGAGTTATGAACAGCAAAGCAGTTAATCACTTATCCCATGACTGTCAGCTACCTGCAGGTCAGACAGGGTCTGGGGACCCAGGAACTGAGAGGGGCTGGGACATCCCGCGGCCTTGCGCTATGGTTACGGTGCGTGTGAACGGGAAGCCCCTGGGCTGACCCTGCGGTATTTTACAAAAAGAACGCGGCCGTTTCTTCTGTGTCATCACCTCGGTTTTGGTTTGCCCAGCCCATGACTTGATGCAAGCCTGGTAGGATTAAATTGAAATCAAAGCCTAGCGGGTTGCCATATATCAGTGCCAGTCAGGATTCGCGGGCGTGGTGGACTGGTAGGTTTGGCGTGTCTTTCAGAGCTCTTCCTGTCTGCTGTTGCACAGTTTTCCAAGTAAAGCTATGTTGTAATGTTAAGTTAAAGCCATTGTCTAGATAAGGATACCTGCAAAAACTTCTCATGTACAAAGACAACAATATCTGTCTTTGGCTTGGTCACCTGCCCCTCAAATGAGTACTTAGAAAAAAAGGAACCGCCAGGTCAAATAAGCAGGGAACTAGGAATAATAATGCAATTGCCCTATAAATGTTGCAACTTTGAATGCATTCAGTGCTCCTGTGATAAGCTTCAGTGCCCTGAATTATCAGCCAGCTGGTCAGGGCTTTCTCCTGTTTAGCACCCTGTGAGTTGGTACAGAACTGGAAAATGATGTCATACCTGATAAGTGTGTAAGAGTGTGCGTGTAGCAGAGGGAGTTGGAGCAAAGTGTGCGGACCTTATCAAAGTGATAAAGACATGGTGTGACCGGCCGTTCCAGCACGCTCAGCGGGGCGCGCTCATGTGTGCTGCGGCACTCTCGCAAGCCTCCCTGTCTGGGGTCACCTGCTCGTGACGTGACCGATTCCGTGCCTCTCACACGGGACACGGAGCCAATGGGCCTCCTCCGATGTCACAAGACTGCGCCTACAGCTGCCCGTGTTCAGACCTGTGAGGGTAAAGCTTCTGCGAACTGTTACCCGGCCCTTTGTCCCCCCTGGTCTGTTTACCGTCGTCTTGATCGATGGACACGTTATGAAACGTCTCTTTGTGCATGTCGATATGAAGGTGGAGCGGTGTTCTGAGCGGCAGAATTGCAGCAGGCTTAGGGCAGGACTCTGAGCAGCGTCTGAGCTGTGCCAGGCAGCACCGCTCTCTGCAGTTGTGTGCAGTGTCAGAGCATGGCTGTTTCCCCCCACCGTGGAGCGGAAGGATTGTGTTGTTGGAAAGTGTGAGAGTGGCTCTCTGGGGTCTGGACAGGAGGGGACACTGACTCACAGGCATACACTGCCGTATATAGCTATACAGACACACGCACCACACCCACGCACACGCACGTGCAAATATCCTCTCATTCTCACACTCATATATAGTCACTTCAAGAAACATAGCACAACTGTAGCACCCTCACAGGCACATTGGCGTAGTGTGAAACACTTGATAACGCACGAACACACACACACAAACACGCTCACACATGCAATCACACCGCTCTGATCAGGTGCTTGGGGTGTGAATAGACCTCTGAGAGGCTGCAGCGGGATAGAATGGAAAAGGGACACATCCTGGAAAGAATTTGCCCAGAAAATCAACCAAAATATTTACTTATTAAAGCACAATACAGCACTGGAAAATTCATTCCATACTTGGATTTGGTAAAGAAAACCACACCTCAAAGCTGCACACCCAGCACACTGAGGTTTGTTCTATGATTTTACACTAAGCTGGTTTTCGTGTTCTCTTGGCTTTCTCTCATGCAATGATTCTTGGTGTGTCTCCGCCTCTCGAAGTGTGCGCTGATGGTTGCCGTGGCTGCAGGAAGCTGGCCTGCAGCTGATAGGCTGAGCGGGTGTAGACATCAGACCGATCCTCCCATTGTGCCCGACACGAAGAGGTCACCAGACACTGGATACCTCAGTGGATTTGCCTCCAACAAGGCCTTATTCCAGTGTGTGTGTGTGTGTGTGTGTGTGTGTGTGTGTCTGTGTGTATGTGTGTGCGTGTGGGTGGGTGTGAGAAAGACAGAGGGGGTTTCTCAGACTGAAACCTGAGATCCGTCTCTTTGAAATGGACCTGACTGGTTCTGAGAGGGTGAAATTGTGGCCCGCTATTGGCTGCATTCCGCCGGGCCCTTGGCGAGCTCCCATAATCCCATTGTTCCTTCTGATAGGAACGCCGCCACTCCTCAAAGAAGCAGGTGTGGAGCGTGCTTGTAAGGCCCCTTGCCAGTCCACAGCCCCTTCTGTGAAACCATATCCAATTTGCCCACGTTCAATCATTATTACCCTGTCAGCTCAGCAGGAGATTTCCCATGAAGGAAATTTCCCATGAAGCCCTTCCACAGGTGACTGAACAGAGGATGTTGCGTGCTGCAGTTTACCACCAGAGGGAGTTAAATGCTCCTTGAGTTCACTGACCCCACTTTGATCCTTGAGGGGAGAAACCACACCTTGCAGATTAGAATAGTTTTTTTTTTCCCATGCAAGGTCATGTCTATGTTGAGTTGAGGGATTGAATTTTTTGAATATTTCCTTCTTAGTAATCAGGTATTAGAGTTCAAAAGGTTGGCTGAACTAACTCAAATGAAAATAATCCTGACGCTATGGAACAACAAGTACCGGGTTGAACAGCCTTGATTATTTCAATACAGGGCCAAAATAACAAAATCTCATAGAATTATTATATCATTTATATAGTACAGGTAACTAGTGACAGATGCCTGTGCTTTTACAAGAGTATTAATTATGTGTGTGGTTGAAGTTAATATAATAGTACAAAACACATCCAAAAAACACTTTTTGTTCTTTGACATGCAACCTATAGGTTGTCATATGAAAATTCTTTGCTCTCCTTGTCAGTGGGAGGTGCTTGACCCAGCATTCTCATTGCCTGTGATCTTTCCCTTTGTGAAATGTTCTTCTTCCCCAATAATTGTCTTAGATGCGTTTCATTTGCAGACATAGTTGTGCATGTCTTCCCACGGGGTTTCTGCAGTCTCGTGTGACTTCACACTGAGCACAGGTACCAGTTTGATGATGATAGCTCATGTCCTCTGGGATAGCCCGACTGGAAACCCCCCAAATCCCCTTCCACCCCACCCCCCCAGCACACACTCCTCTCTCTAGGTGGTCATATGTACTTCTCCATTTTCTTGTATTTTCCTTGTATGACCAATTTTGCAAAAACGCTGAATTTAACCTCATGGTCAGGATAATGTTCCGGATAAAGTTGTATTCTGTGAGTCAGGTTGGGATCATACCATTGAACATGACAGTGTGGCAAATTTTATAAGCAGTATCTTTTTGCATCATTTAAATTAAAACCAAAATGGCAAGGACTGTAAATGTCATTACATAAAAATTTAAAATTCAAAGCAGGAGCAGGAGGTTTTAGTTTTGCTGCTCCAGTAAATGATGGAATGGGTCTCCGGGTGATTCAGACACCTTGTTTGTCCTAGCAACACGTAGAGAAAATTGTTACAACACCGAAAACAAGTGTTGTCGTGTCATGTGAGAACATAAATACGTACATTTTAACCTTTTATTTGATTAAAATGCACTGCACAACATTGACATGTCTCCATACAAAGTGAATTCAAATGTTTACCAATAAATGTGAAATTTATTTGAAAGTGCACAGCCGTGTGTCTGTGGAATTATTTTCTGTTTCGCAATGTTTTGGTTTTGTCTCCTGTAAATCCTTTGACAATAATATGCCGTTCTCAGTAATAAAGAGCGAGAGGAGATTTGGGACTCTTACGTTACTAAGCACTGTGGGAACATGGCATTAAAGAAGACAGTGAGAGAGAATTGAGCACAATGGTTCAGAGAGGTGAACGTGTATCCAAACATTTCCATAGCGACGGGTGTACGTGTCTGAGTGTGGGGGGAACTGATAGAAGAGGTATGAGTGGTGGGGGGGTGCGGGGGGGCACACAGGCCTTCCTGCATCAGGTGTGGTTACGATGGTTAGGAAATGGGTGCAGTGTGCCCCTCACCTCCCCTCTTTCCAGCAACAGAGTCTGTAGTAATGGACCTCGCCTGTGGAAAGCATGTGAGACTCAGGAGAAGTTAGCTGCTGGGGTATCTGTGCCCTGCTCTAGCACTTTCCCATACTCAGCAGATAGCTTTTGCTACCTTTGAGTACAGCCACACGCATGTATTAGCCAGATTTTATGTTCTCCGTGAGGGACGGGTAAATCTATTGGCCGGAAAAAAAACCCAAATGTTCCCAGTCAACCTTTCGTGCCTCGCAGTGGAAACTGCTAACGTATCATGTTGCTGAGTAAAGCCCTTATTGAATTACACTTCCCCTTAAGAACTCAAAATCAGCTGTTTGGGTTTTACATTAATGTTTGGAAAAAAAGCAGAAAACCCACTTTAATTAAGTTACTCTGTTATCATGGTCTGAGCAGCATGTCAGCTGATCCGCCCAGGCGTCCTCAGCCATGGCGGATGGAGGGAGGGAGAGAGGGAAAGGAGAACAGATTCATTAATGAATCATCATGGCGACGGCACTTCGCCACAGTTGTGTTTCTGATTCACCCCCAAAGGTCACGATTGAGTGATTGAATGATGAATGAGAACTAAACGATGCCCTTGCTGTTTTGAATGGACAGAGGAGATGATACAAACACTTCCGATCCACACCTAGAGAAGATACCAGTTTCTTGTGTGTCAGTGTCAGTGCTGTGGCTGTTCTCTTCTTCAGGGTGACTGTTCTGCTTTGCCAATATGAGGAATTGACAGATGTCGTCGTCCCTCCCCCACACACAGACACACACACACACACACACACACACACACACACACACACACACACACACACACACACACCATGAAGAGGGAGGACCAAACCAGGGGAGCCGTTTCAGATCCCGCCCCCTCTCTTGTAAATAACACTCTGGTCTCCCTGCTTTGTTCTGCAGCGGGGGCTTTTTGTGGTCATGCTGAAACCCAGCTCTTGAAGGTGTGTCACATGATCCAGACGGAGGCTTAACTCTTAAGCACAGCTCTTTTCATGTGGGGGTTCACATGTGGCAGTGTTTACGGTGCGTTTAAAGGCTGGGGGGGGGTTTCTTAAAAAAAAAAAAAAAAAAACGAACAAAGTGTGTAATTAAAGGACGAGTCCCCCTAATTGGTCATGGGTTCTGGCGCTGCAGGGCCATCCAAGCTGGTCCAGCACGCCCATATTGCCATCTCCTAAGAGCACGACGGCATGCACCAGGTCCTGTGTGCTGTCCCTGTTTCACATGACCTCAGCAGTGTCCCCCTGCTCTCTCATTCTCCCTCTGCTGTGTTATTACCGGGGCTGTGAGATCACCACAACGTGATCTACTCAACCGCCACCCTCAGGCTGACCGACCCTGCCATTCTTGGAAGTCTGTGCGATTCGTTTGTTCCTTCGGAATTATTTAAGGAAACCCATGATTTGATTTATTTAATCCCCAGCAATTTATAGCCCCCCCCCCTTCATCTTTCCTAGACATGCAACGTCTTTTAGCGCATTGGCATGCTGCTGCCATGGCCTGTTGCCTTGACAGCGCGTTCATTCACTAAGACGCTGGATTAAAAATGTGGGTGTGATCGTCTCCTGTGCTGTACCTGACACCTGAGGGCCATAAAATGCTTGTTACATAATAAAAACAAACTGTTCCCATCCAAAGATATGTTTTGATGTTGCGCCTTGTAATTTATTTGCTTAGAGTGTCTCTGTAACATACCAGTGAACTGTAGCAGTTGGCTGTAATTTGGTTCTATCGCCACTAGGTGGGGTTAGGGGTCCAGTAAGACTGGAAGACTGCTACCGAAGTCCACTGAGAATGTAGATATTGAAAAGCTTGTTCACCTCAGATGGTGCAACTTGAAAGGGTCTGTTTTGTTTCTCCCCCAGCTGACACCAAATGTATCCCTATTTTCAGCAGTCCTCCTTCGACAATCCATTTTCTGGACACTGTATATTTATGATATCGAGACCATTTACTCTCAGTTACACAAATTCCGAGGAAGGCTTTTAAAATCCGCTTATCTCATTGTTGAGTGCTTTCCTTAAAACAAATATTCACTTTTGCAAAAAGCCATGTGTAAATATTATTTATCTCTATGAAATGTTCCATTATCTTACACTTAAGGCAGATGAATGTAATCTCAACCTGAGGAAAGAAGACTGCCGAACACAGGATGAGAAAACATGACAATAGTATGTAGGAACACTGGAGCTGTTTCCTGAGGCCCTGAATCTACATCTGAATCTCTGTTGCTGTGGAGTGGGGCTCATTAGGGTCAGTCCATATATGGCCAACTTCCTGTAAGAAATATTCTGAAGATCTGGCTGGCTGTGTTATAATAGGCTGATTGCTTATTCTAGTGTCAGTTTTTAATTTTTCTTCCGCTTCATTTTTCATTTTAGCCTCCTCTTCTGCTGTGGAAAGGAGTGACTTGGCGTTTCAGCTGAGATTTTACTTCTCAGCCCTCAGTAGAGGGGTTTTAAATGGATTAGCGTGTGGCTTTTTCTGTGCTGGGGATTTCGCGCTCCGCGGCGCTTTCCAGGAGCCGTGTGACGCGCTGCCTGCGGCAGGACGCAGGGCGCAGACCGGAGCCCTGACTAACGCTGGTGACAAACGCTCATGCATCCCAGGGCCGGGACATCAAGCGCCGCCGCGTGGAAGGAAGTCCCGCTCTGACTGCGCCTCACGCTTCCTGTGACACACACCGTCGTGGACGCGCCCCGGCGCTCAGCTGTCATTCAGTCACACAGCTCTCTCTCTCTGCAGGGCGGCTCCTTCCCTGTATCCCAGGACTGGCTAACGTGCAATGCCCCCCCCCTCCCCCCGATCCTGAGCACCCGGTCACCAGCTGCAGGGTGTGGGACAACAGCAGATTATGAGCGCAGTTCTATATTTCGGCAGAGCACCGCCGCCCTCTGAAAGGCCTGCATCCGCCAGGGCGGTCATTGTTCTGGCCAAACTGCGTGAGGTGGTAGCTGGGAGAGGAGAGTAGGGGAGGGGGTGGGAGGGGGATTTGGGGGCTTTCCAGTCGGGCTATCCCAGAGGATGTGAGCTATCATCATCGCTCGTGTTAAACCGGTGCCTCTGCTCAGCGTGAAGTTACACGAGAGTGCAGAAATCCCACGGGACGACATGCAGGAGATTAGTTAAGGGCTGAGTGCCCGTCAGGCTCGCCCATACCTTCGGGGGCTCTCTGAGAGCAGATAAGGAGGTGCGCTGAGTTCGCCCGGGGCAGATGGAAACTGCAGTAGGCTCAGAGATAGCTGGGTGATCCACTGTGTTTTCAAAAATTTTGTTTAAGTTTGGCGTGTGTGACTTGTGGCTGGGGCGGGCTGGGAGAGCGGTTACAGTACGCCAAACAAAATATTTCAGTCAAATGCATTCTTGCCTCCCCACCTCAGCTGTACGGTGAGTGTTCTGGTGCACAGCAGCTGTCTTTGTGCCACCCAGGTGGTGGTGGTGCCTGAGGTGTGAGCTTACTTTTCCCGCGCCGTAAAGCATTTTGACATCCACGAAAGTGGACGTGGAAAGAAATTCGCTGTCGTCGTTGCTGTTGCAATTTGTTTGTTTCCAAAGCGTTTTCACGCGTACCAGGTTAGCTGATGTTGCGTCTGTGGTGTCTTGTATGGGCTTATCTTTAGGTGCAAAGTCCTACCCCTGTGCTCACCATATGTTTTTGAGAGGACAGGGGCTTAGTCGCACACAGGCATGTGTATCAGACAGGACAGGAGGGCTTACCTCATACGCATCTGCGCAGGGAATGTAGAAAATGGTGATTTATCCCGGCGTTCGGTGTGCCGCGGCGGAACTGGATGGAGGTGGAATGCCGTCACCTTGGTGACCCAGATGGATCGTTCGAAGAATCTGAGAGCGTGCTCCTCCCCTCCGTCGAGGGGGAAGCGTAGAGGGCAGGGCGTTGACGGGTGAAGCTCTGCAGACGTGCCTGACTGAGCCCAGGGTGCTCTGTGGGTCTGCTGCAGTGTCTGTACCTGCAGCTGATTTGGTGCAGCTGAGGCTGGGCTGGAATGCCAGAATGCTGAGCGTTCTAGGTGTTCTGGTCTGCAAGGCATTCCTCTGCACATGTGCTTGTGGTGAAAGCTGGACCCTCCATGTGTGCATCTGACTGGGAAAGTAAGAAGCCATCCATCACCACACAGGAGGACCAAAGTCTTTTGCTGTGAGAAAAGTTTTAAATACTATGATGTGTACAAAATTACTACTTATGGATGCACTTTTGGACATCTGGTTATGGCTCTGCAGTCATGTCAGGAAGCATTTTTGTAATTTCCCAGTGCGCTTAGTTTAGGCCTACGAGTCCAGTAATGGCTGCCCCAAATTACAACTGGCCTGATTGGCACACTGACCCAGACCTTTTAAACATCAACATCAAAGGACTCTCCTAGCTCTCTGACCTTTCCGATGACTCTTCTCACAGGCTGTGACTCACTGTGCTGTGTAAATGCGCATTGCATTCCCTCGTGCCTTTGATGTGTTCTGAATCACCACCAAAATCATGACGTTCCCAAACAGTCCGCCTTCACCTGTCTCTGTCAGCGGAGCTCCATTAGGGGTTAGAGCCATTAGGGCCCTGTGTTTATGGAGATGGAGCTGGAGGAAGCTTCCCCACTGTGGTTAATGGAGTGTTGAGGCCAAAGTGGCCTTCTCTCTGGCTTTTCCCTAAACCCTCTGGTGAATGCGATCCCCTGGTGCTAGGTTTGCCTAGACAGGTGATCTGTGGAGGAATAATTCCGTCCTTTTCATTTCCTCTTTCTTCCTTTCTCTCCCCAGGCAGATGCTGCAAAAAAAGAGCTCCTTCTCTCTCTTCCCGTCGACCAATGGTTGGGCCTTCCGAGGGGTGAGTGGCGACCCGAAACACCCGAAACCTCATTTAGACTCACTAATGCTGCATGTGAGGCTTTTTGCCTGTGCTTTGCCTTGTTTGTGTGGAAAAGGCCCATTGTCATGTGAATACACATACACGGACACACAGGAACACACACACACATACCCCCACGTACATATACACAAACACACACACATGCATATACAGGCAAACACACACATATACACACATGCAAAGAGAGATGCACATGCATACACACACACACACACACACACACACACACACACACTGAAGCGAAAGCGTAAAAGCACTGAGAAGACGAAGGCGAGAGTGTGCAGGACAGGGAGGCTGGTTTCCTCCTTCCTGTTCCTGGGTCTGGCTGAGGGGGCGGTGAGGGCTCTCACTGCCCAGCCAGGCCTGTTTCACAGAGGAAGCAGCCCCCTCACATAGGGGCAAGCGGTCCAGCAACATGCCGCTGCTCCTTGGAGACACCTGTGGGGTCTTGCACCTCTGACCGCAAACACACAGATGTTCTAAGAAATACACTAGCAGAATGTTTCGGTCTCACACTGAGCGGTGGTCTGCTTTTTCAGTTTCGTTGCATATCATGTTTGTACAGTTTTGGCAGCGTGTAGCCTTTTAGGCCCAAGGCTGTAGCCATGTTTGGACCACACAACAGCGAGCTGATGGCTTTTTGATTATTTGACTGATATTGATATTTTTGCTGCCATGGCTTCAGTTGTGTGGTGCTCCGTGTTCACTGGGAGGGACTGCCGTGAGTAAATTAAAGACCATCCATGCTGAGCTAACTCTCGGAGCCTGTGGGAGGGCCCACACGCTGTGTGTCCATTTCAGCTCTGATTTTTTTTTTTTCCTGCAGTGGGTTGCAGTGACCTCACCACCATTATCGCCCCTGTATGTCCAGCAGAATGTCCAGCTAGGATCCCTCCACTCAATTCCTTCACCTTGGCAACGCTTGATCAGGGGGGTGGGTGATGACGGCCTCGGTGCCGCTGGTGGGCCATTGAGTGCTGTTGGCTGTCAGCTGGGGCCGCTTTACTGCCTGTGATTGTCACCATAATGGATGTAATTGTGGGGGGGTGGTCCTGCTGGGGTTGCTATGGTGACGGGCTGTGTTGGTTGTGGGTGTAATTAGGTTGTGTGGCCCCTGGGAGAGCGTACTGTTTACAGTAAACACAGTCCTTGTGCCGTGGTACGTCTCTGCCTGCTACTCATTAGCCCCATTCACAACGCTGCCCTAACGGGGAGGAGCGCTGAGCTTCATTCAGATGTTTTTGGTAACATCCTCTATCCCGCTCATTACTGCCTATGAGTGCTCCTTGTGTGGTGCTTTCAGGGCTCCACTCTCAAAGTGCAGGCGTGAAAACTATGATTCCTGGAAAAATCGTGTTAGCCAATAATTTTACAAACAGTGAGAAATACCATTAGCAGCAACGTGATGACAGAAGTGTGCCCTAAAATGAGAGGATTATTGGTTACTGTGATGTAATGGCTACGCTCAGTTTGCCATAGCAACGCATCAGTTAGTAAGCCCCGTTCTGAAAACCTCTTGCTTTGAAATGTGCTCTCTTTCTCATTGGCTGAGGAAAATGTGCTCTAGGGAGAGGAGTACTCGCTGCGTTGCTCTTAACCAGCGATTTCTTACAATGATGCATGCTCAAAAATGCTCATTCGGGAATGTGATGTAGGCTTTTGTTTCCAAAAACTGTCCCCTCTGTACAATCCATTATTCCTGTTTTTTTTTGCCAGGAGTACTGATTAGTCCAATAAACTAAGGCGTTTGAGGGAAACCAGAGCATCTTGTGAAGGGGAGACCGCCCTGGTTGAGAACACCACTCTATGGTAGTGTCCTCTCCGGTGATTTGACCCAGAGTCGAGGGCACCCTGGGCAAAGGCATCTCTCCCCTCTATGCAACTCACTCCTCTGTGACGTGGCTTCAGGCTCCTAAGAGCCTAGCGTGCTGAACCCTTGACCTTCTCACACACCAAATGAGGATTCCTCACATTTTCCCTGTTGCCGCCAGAGCCTGTACCAACCGTGCCGTGTGCCAAGGATGTTACTATGCTTGCAGTCTGCTTTATTGTTATAAGGAGGGTTTTGGAAATGATGTCACAAGAGAGAATTGTAAACCAACTTCAGGTATGTGAGGTACACATCCCTGCTGCCAGTTTTACGCAGAGCCGCTGTGTTCTCAGAAGGCCACAGGCGTTTCCTCAAGCTGCAATGCCTCAGAGAGGCTGCAACCCAGCCGTCTGAAGAACGACTCTGTCAAGCCTCTCACTGGACGTGAACATAGGAACAGAGCGTTCTGCTTGTGTCAGGTTGACATTGGACCGAGGAGCGATGGAAGGGGTGTCACCGGCGGGGTCGGGGCTGAGTTATTGCCCACCTCTGACACGCTGCTGTTCATTCTCACACACAGCGCTTGCATGGGGACTCCGCCGCGGCCCTCGGGAAGAACACAGTGTAACAGGAAACACTTCTCACCTCAGAGCACCACCCGGGCCAGCAGGCTGGAGATGTCACTCCGTGTTTTTGACTCCCTACTTTCAGTGTTCTTATTCAGTATCATCTTACACTTCTTCCCCTCTGGAATGCAGTTTTCAGCCTCTGCGCTAAAAAAAAATGCACACAAGCCTCTTTCATATGTTTTTTTGCTGTCAAGCCTTAGGAACTCTGCTATGTATTATGAGTAGTAGTAATGAGAGCAGTGTAGTCATCCTAAAAATTTTGAAGTCTGCAAACACATCATTCATCAAGACCACATGTATGTCTATGAAAGATCATTGTAGCATGCTGACATGCAGGAAGTCTTCAAAAACCTAATGATTATTTATTGAATGTCCTCCTTTGAGAAGATGCTGTAATCAGACATAAGCCTAAACCAGGCCTATTTTCAGCTCCTCCAGACCCTGAGAACAGCAGGAATCTCAGGTCTCCGCCGGCATTGGATTCTTTCCTGCTTAATTTAGATAAGAGATCCAATCCCGTGTGTCCTCCTGGTCCTAATCAGTTAAGAGGAAAGTGCCTGTGGGAACCTGGCCATGGCAGGGCTGTTGCCTCTTGATACTGTGGCCCACATCTGATGGGGAAGAAACGTCTTCCAGTATCCAGCCTTGTGTTGACTGATATGGCTGTCTTTATCACCTGTGCAAGCATTAATGGATCAGCTGACAGCCTGTGAGTGGACCCAGAGCTGGGTGGAGGACACCCCTGCGCTGACGCTCCAGTAACGTCACAGACAGGGTGTCCTGGGGAAGTCCCGCCCACATTGAGGGAGTTCAGGGTCTCGGTTCCCTGCCCCCCCCCCCCCCCCCTTGCAAGTCCTGCCCTCTCGTGGACCTGCACATCACACCGAACCCCCCCCCCCCCCCAGTGTGCGGGCCGTGGCCAGGAGCAGACACTGAGTCTGGCCCAGCGAGTGGCCAACACAAACACACGACGCCTGCCTCCCCACACCCTGAGATCAGCAGAGGAATCCGGGACAACAGTAGAAAAAAAAAAAAAAACAACTCAGCTCATCCTCCGGCTGCAGGTCTCTCGGCCCTCCACTGAAACCTGCTGACTGCCAGGCGTGCCAGAAGCACGGCATTCCTGATACCCTGCAAGGACAAGGTTTACTAAAGAGGCAGCCTGCTGGATGTAATATTAAGCAGAGCCCTCAAATGGTTCTCTGCTAATATACACTCAAATTAAAGAAGGACAGCCATATGTCCGTGTGTTATTGTACCTCCTGCCAAAGTGTAACGTTGAGGCAATTTATACCGTAACATTTGGATGGGTTCTGCCAAGGATTTCACATTTCTCATTTAATAGTCCCGGGCTGCTGTAATATGCTCTTATTTCTGTTGTTGCTCAGTGCTCAAAATCCTGCACTTTAGATCATGTTCAACAACACAGCTTTGAAGAGACTTATACAAAGCAGAAAGCCTCCTAGCACTATGTATACCTTTTGTGCCTCGTAATTAGCTGAGCATTAAATAGGGCTCGAATATTGCATGTGTACTGACTGCGTTGGAGGAGCTTTTTTGAAAGCGGGTGAAAAATGTGAAGCTGGAACATGATGTTTCAAGGCAGGTTTTTAATGATCAGCCCTCATGCCTCCTGGCCCTGTGTGTCTACACTCTCTGACAATGTCAAATATTCTAGAAATGTCGACCGGAGACAGGGTCTCAGATACTGTGCCTTTGAAGAGATATCAAAGTGCTTTATTGCATCCGTTAAAGTAGTGAATCTTAGAAGCAGGCTTTTTCTCCCAGGATGAAACCTTGAATTAAATCAGTAATTACAGGCTTGGAGAATGACGAGATCTGTTGTAGCAGCCCGCCTCTCTCCAAAGAGCAGAATCTCCTAGCATCTTCAGTGGCTTTCTGAGGCTCATATTGTATGTAACTTTACCGAGTCAGCACACCCTGGCCAGGTAGTACTTAAATCAGTCTGTCAGTAAGCATTATGTTATTATCTGAACTTGTACTTTGTAATTGGTGCCTGGTGTTTAAGTTGTAAAATGCTCTTTGTACTTTCATCTATTGATGCTCTGTCCATCACCCTGAGGGGGGGGGTCCTGTCAAATAAATAAATTAATAAAAGGAACAGTGGTATGAGGCTGTGGAATCCAAGTTCCATAGTCTGTGCCATGCATAAAAATTTCCATCTATGAGTGTTGAAAATATTCAATACTTATCCCCCCATCCCCTCAAACAAAGCAGGAATGGTAATGAGTTTTTCTGCATCCAGGGCACCTGCCCGAATCTTGCTTATTGTTATTTATTAGATTAGCTGACCCCTTCAGATGATGCTGGAGTGAATTGTACAGCTCACAGTTTACATAATCACCTTAATCCATATTTCTCTGTCCTACAAAATTGAAAAGTATGCTAAGCTTGAATCTTGGTGCTCCTCACTCTTTATCCCTGAAACAAAATTGTGCTGGTGGCCAGCATGGTGCTTGTGCAGTGGTGTGTGCAGGATGGTGTTGATGTTCGAAGCATCACCTCCCTTGACCTCTCCCGGCGCTTATCTGGTATCCTTCTTTCACCCGCCTCAGCCAGTAACAGACACACAGAGTTTCCGTCAGCTGACGAAGTGAACCCTCGCAGAGCAATCAGAGAGGCCCAGATCAATATCTCTCTCTCAGCTACCAGGGACATTTTTGGAGCTTTTTTTTTATTCTGAACAATTTTTTGATTGCAAGTTTTTTATGCGTTATTGTTTCTGGGGTTTTGTTTTGGTTGGCCCGATTAAAATCGTTCCAATGACTTTGCTAAACACTGGTTTACATTGGCAGCTGTGAGCCGATGGTATCAAGGGCCCATTGTACAAGTGGCCCAGGGCAAGTGCACGGAAAGCCAAGTGCAGCACGATGCCGGCTGGGAGATGTGTTCAGTAACAGAGCGCGGCCTGTGGAATGGTTTAGGCAATGCGTTCACTCTTGGAGTTCACCTGACACTCTGGTCAGGTAGATGCTCTTTGGTAACGGGCAGTTTTCAGAGCCTATTGTCATATTCTTTGAGGCATTTTAAGAGAGGTTTGCTTTTTGAGTACAAATCTGCAGTTAAGTGGTGGGTTTTGCCAGGATTATATAGGGAGCTGGTGGCTCTACATCACAGTAATGTCTTAATGAGCATTCCCAGAACTAATGGAGACGGATTTAGTTACACTGCAGTTGCCTCTACCTTCAGTTTAGCATTCAGGTCTTTGGAACTGCCTCTCGAATTTGAAAATTTGATGACCCCAAGCCAAGCAAATGAGGCTGGGTTTCCTTCACTCGTCAGTACAATACAGCACTTGGCAGATGACTCAGTCCTGTGATTAGCAAGGCAGACCGTCTCTAGGTCTGTCTGTGTTGCTGCAGTCTTTCCGTCAGCTTGTAACGGACAGTGTGTCCATTACACCCACCTGGCTTCTCATCAAAGCCTTTTGTCTAACGAAACCCTGGACCTGACCTTAACCAACTGTTTTGCGCTGTTTTTTTTTTTTCTAAAAAGCCCTGTGGAAAAGCAGCCAAGTTAGTATGAAAAGAAAAGCATTAACCTCTCTAAAAGATGCGATATCTTTAACAAAGGCTGAGTTCTCGAAACAGATAAGCCCTCTAAGCACGCAACATCTAAAATATTCTTACTCAGGAGCTGCTCTCTGCCAACATGTGACATGAAAGTTAGATATAAATTACAGAGGAAAAAAAAACGAACTTCTCTTTGGGGCCTGGGGAGTATCTGCCTCTTCTAGTCATGTTGTTTCAAACAGTGTGCAATGGAGGACATCGAGGGAAAGGAATCATTTTTGCTGTTAATGTGACAGACCCATTTTAAATTAGAGTATACATCATTTGCTGCAGTACTGTGTGAAAAATTCAGTTTTTCTCTGGGGGAAAAAAGGCACAACATGCACTATATTATACTCCTTTACCCATGTGGGACACCACAGATTTCACAAGCAAATGGGACAGTGAGCCCTTTCAGTGGCAAAAAGAGGTTCTTTTTTCTAGAATAATGCTAGGTTTTGGTGATGGATTAGGGGGAAAGCATAAGATGAGAGATCACGAAATATCTTTTTTTTACCTTGCATTATTTGCAGGTTTCCTGCTGAGCCCTTGTATAAGTTATCACTTCCCTGGAGACTGGCTATGTACTGAGGTTTACGAGTACTTTCCACCCAGCGGTGTTCAACTGCATCCTTCCTGAGTTTACTTACTCGCTGGGTGTGGTCTATCTGACCCCTGCCTCTGCATGAGGTCAGCGATGAAGGCTGACCTTTGTGACATCACATACAATGGAGTCAATTCCACTGCAGCATACAGTCCAGTTTCTACCTCCTGTTGCGAAGTTGTTAACAAAAGTTGTTTCCTGATAGGTGGCTATGGAGACACACTCTTTTGACCCATTCGCTTTACCTGGTCCTGTTGTCATTCCACAGATTTGTCAATGAATTTAAAAACCACAGCTGTGGAGGTCGAGATAGAGCTTTAACACACTGAAGCCATTGAATGACTCACAATTACAAAGACGATTGGCCAGACTGTTTTAGAGGCTGTAGCTTAGGAAACCGGTGCTCTGTATTGCTCTGTCTCCTGAGTATTTATCACTGCAGCGAATATGCATATGCATGATACTAATACCAGCTTGCAGGGGTGGGAACAAAGGTAAGGACAGCACAGTTATGCCTGACATCAGTTCGCATTTATGTTCATACAGTCAAGCCGCCTCTACTTCAAAGGCATAGCATGGCATTTTGACAGGTGATCACTCCTGTGGCTGGTGGCTCGGATTGCACGTTTATGTAATATTTTGCACAATCATCCCGTCTTCCCTGGGGTTGCACTGATATGGCATTCTGAAGACAGCGCGTTGTCGTGCTCTCTTCCTAGTCTTGAGTAACGCTGAGCTAAAGAGTACTCTCCCCCCCTCTGGCAAAAACAAGACCATCAATCACAAGAACGTTCTTAATTCCTAACTACGACTCTGACACTCTGCTTACAAAATACCATGTTGTCCAAGTAATACTTTGTTTCAACCGAAGTAAACAGATGTTGCAAATAGTCATAAATCAAGTTAGTAACTTTCTACCCAATAATATCTATTAATAGATTTTCATCTTCGGGCAACCATAGTGGCCTAAGAGGCACTTGTGTGCAGCATGGATCACATGAAGGACACAGGGACCAAGCCCTCAACAGTAACGGAGCACATGATGTTGGTGCGGTTTGAAAGTGGTCTATGGAAAGAGAAGGTCACAGAGATGTTTGTCGAAGAACATCAACATACATCAGAGGGTTCAATGTCTCCCTTTGTTCTCTCTGACAGTAGTTCGAAATGTGGTGAGTGGTGATTCCAGTGGTCTTCCACATACAGACCCCAGAGAAACAGAGGTGTTTGGCTCCTAGTGACGCTTGCCGATTTTTTTAACAGATCTCATTGGGATATATCATATTGTGCGCTCATCATAAATACTGTTTTTAGTCATGTCTGAAAAGGTACTTTTCTGTTCCACCCTGCTCCTGCCCACACTCGCTCATTTGCTCACTCACACATTCACACGCTCACATACTCATGCATGCACACATGCACAACCACATGCATTTTGGAGCACAAATAACCTGAGTGTAGGCTGTTTTCTGTAATCAGAACTGGAGACTTCCTAGTGCCGTTTCGAGTGAACCTTGGAACTCAGTCTGCTCGCTATGAGGTTCAAACTCAGAGTTCTAAAGTAGATTGTGGCTTTGAAAAGGAAGATGCACCATTGTTTTAGGCAGATATTTATCTGGAAATCAGATTATGTGTTGAGTGGCACATACTTGTTTTTTTTTTTTACCAGTAGTTGTTTTACTGCTTGTGTACAGCTCTGGCAAGGTGGTTTTACATTTTTAGTGCTTCGATTTTTCTGGGAAGAAAAGTGTGGACTAACCTGAATAAAGAAGGTGTTCTGGGGTTCAGCTTTGTGTTTTTCTTGTATCCAGGAAATGCCTCACGGAAGTCACTTTGTTTCCAGGAAATGTGATTCACAGGGGCTTCCTAGCTTCCTGTTCTCACAAGCAAACTCTAAAACCAAAAACATTGTACTTACACCGTTAATGAACCATGACGCTTTTCAGCTTTTCCAAAAGAGGTTGTAATGGATGTACAGGGAAAGTACTGTTAAATACATCAATTTAATATTAGCCAGTAGATATATTTATAGAAATATTAATTAATAAGTGCATAAATTATTCATAGTTCATGAATCAGATGAATGATTAATTATGCCAGTTGTACAGCTGTTAAACCTTAAGACCTCAGTTTTAAATGGTATTTTTTGAACATCTAGAGTAACATTTCCTTGCACACATGACCTAGGGTTAACTTCCTTTGATTGCGCTTGTTGTGCTTTTTATGTTTTTTGATAATGGTAAGATTGTTCAAGTTCAAATCCTCTATGAATGTCAAAAAAGGAAGTCATATGGTTCTTACAGTTGTTAAATATTGTAGAAAATGCATTAATTGGTCATTTGTGTGCCTCAACACAAAAAATAGCTTGAATCAGTCTGTATGTGTTAAACTGGACACTCGCTGTATTTGTAATAAACAGTTACGCTAAGTTCCTTTGTCTCATGGTGAATAGCCATAAAGAGTTTTGGGTCTAAGGAGAATGTTTCTCCCTTTGCTGTTACTGATGGGAAGAAAATGGATGCTCAGAAAAAAACTTCTGAGCTTTTCTGGTTCCCATTTGGTTAAAATTCCATGGGTACCATTCCATAACCATTTCTTATAGTACAACAATATGTGACCTCCACAGTCTGCAGGAAAGCTGTGTTTTAACAACCTTATCAACTGTACAGTTTCTTTATACAAGAAAATGAGGAGCCAACAGTGAAATGAAATGACCTGAGACTGCGAGAGGCTTCTCCTTAGGTTAATGTAGATGGTAGTTACTAAAGCATAAACAAAAAGCTTTAGAGTGATTCGTGACTGCTTGATTTTAAAATCTATGTTAACGCTGAGCTGACAATATCTAATGCTGTGTATTGCTGTAGCAGCCTGTTTCCAGTCTCCACAGCATGGCTGCAGTGCCGTGCAAAGCTTGGCACTTGTAGTAGAACTGTTCTTCTCTACACATGGCTGCTTTCACCTCATAAATATCAGCCTCACTGTTTGCTGCACCTAAATTGCCTTACATTATAGGGGGTTGGGATTAGACCAAGGTTCACCTGGTTTTGAAAATCCCATATCTCGTCATTTATTTTTTGAGGGATTTTATCACCTTTGCCTGTCCAAAACTGTTTATTTTACTTAGATAATGTGAGCATTTTTTTTTGTAGTCAGGCCTCGGTGGCAGAACAGTATTCTGTATCACTCCTGCATATACAGTATTTCCCTACACTTGACTGAATTACACTCTTGGTTAGAGATTATCCCTCATACGCTTGCTGCAGACAGTATCTCCCGGCTATGTAATTAAGGCTGCCATTAGTCTGAGCAGACGATGGCATGTCCTTTTTCGTCTGGTTATAAATGTTTCTGTCGTCATAGCCATCTCCCGTAAGCGTCCTCCACATCATTTTTCCCACAGGCCGATTTAACTGGTGATGGATGACAGCTACGCTATCGTAAGACCTGTCCGTAGAATGATGACTTTTCAGAACAGAAATGACGTTCTGCGTTTGTGCCTTTGGAATAACCCTCACGAAACGTGCAGCTGTGGCGGACTTTGCGCTCTCGAAGCAAGCGGCCTCCCAAGTTCTCAAAGTTCAGTATTGACATCAAGCGCAGCTAACAGAGCCCATTGTGGGTGATGTTATCTGGAGAGAGAGAGAGAGAGAGCGGCAGAACTTCTCTCTGGAAAGGGGAACGCCTCAGCTCCAGCACACACACACTCTCTCTCACACACACACACACACACACATACACGCAAGCACACTCTCTCTCTCTCTCTCTCTCTCTCGCTCACACACACACACACACACACAAACATATACACTCCAGACAACAAAAAAAAGCGAGGCTGTCTGAGACAGCAGCCCCAGTATAGCTGCAGCTGAGTTTCCCCTGCACATCCTGTTGTGGAGCAGCGCGGCTGCAGTCAGGACCCGCCGCCCGCTCCTTCCCAGGCCCCTGTGAGCGAGGACAGGGCCCGGCTCTGAGACGCTGTCCCCCCTCCCCACGTAGCGGAAAGAAAGACACTGACGCGAGCGGGAACGTCCCAGCGGTCCCTGATGATGGGGTGCTGCCTCTTCGTGCACCACAGGGTGAGTGAGGAGCAGAGGGGGCTGCGCTCGGGCAGGGGGGGCAGCGTCACGGCTGGAGGTCCAAGTCGCATGCGTGCGGTTACGTCTGCGTCTGTGTGTCTCTCAGAGGAGCTCTGTCCGTGTCCCTTGGGCCAGTCGTATTTGGAACTGGAGGTTGCTCAATTGTTGGTGTCTTTACTCTATTGATTAGGTGTTGTTTTAAGAGTGGCAAAAAAAGGTGTTGAGCTTTTCCAGTCTGAGATGATGAAAGGATATTGACTGGTGGCATTTTGTGTGTTGTGTGTTTCACAATTACTTAAGAAGCTTATGTCTTAAGACTGAACCGCCCTTTGCACCATGGCAGGGACTGAGCAAAGGATGAGCAAAGACCGTTTGCTGGCTGTAGTGAGCTTTATTGATCTTTTCATCAGGATTCGCATCTAATGAAAAGCATAAACTTAAATGCTAGTGCAAATAAGTTAATGTAACATTAGCTGGCCAATAAATTGGTAAATTAAGGTTACGCAATCATGTAATCATTTTCTTTAATGCAGTTTGCGTGCAGCGCTTGTGACAGAATTACTTAATAGTCTTATGGACTTGTGTGCGAAACTTGGTGGGATGGAAAAAGTCCATCTCAGTACATCATTTTTTGTCTGAATTTATTTTACAGTTTTTACCATAGTCTCCCATTGCTGCTTCTGCATACCCTGGACAGGTCTTCCCTCTCCTGTAAACAGTAGAAGCACAGGGTATTGTCATGGTTTCTTATATAGGGTTCATTAAACACACTGGCTGTCTGTTCCACAATTTAAACAGTGGTATTAATTATAATATAGCGTAATTATGATGCATTATCTGCGTATGCATATGTGATAGTTTTATTTATGCAATCAGCTATGAAGCAATGTTGAAACATTGCTATGAAACATGTTATGTTATGTTTTTTCCTGTTTGAGGGTAGCATTCAATTAACACTTAATGCAGTCTCTTACACAGTTGTCATAAAATTCTACTGTGCGTTCATGTTAATATGTCAACTCTGCAAAAAATAGCTGCCAGTACATTTTTGGTTAATTATCATGAGTTACTGAAAGGAGAGCAGGACAATAGTGTATTTGTGCATAACTGAACATTTTAATGGTTATTACTGGTGGCGTATTTGTGTGTGTGTGTGTGTGTGTGTGTTTATATAATTCCTCTTCTGCTCGGGTCTTCCTCCTTACAGCTTCTGAGAACTACATGTGTTGCTAACAAAGGTGTCTGTTTACTTTGTGTAGTATGGCAAACATGCTTATTTCCTCAGTCCTGGAGACTGAAAAGTAGCATCAGTATTCAGTCCTGACTTAGGTAGCTATTTGGACAGTGGAGTAAAGGCACCATCTGCTCTCTGTCAGTGGTGAAAGATTCAGGTCACCTATAGTTCTGAACAGGAAGTGGTACGCTGGCATGCGGCTGCACCTGCTGAAGATCACTCCTTCTCGTTGCAGAGATCAGCTCAGTGAAACCAAAAATCAGTTACAATGCTCAGCTTTGCAGTGTGAAACCACACTGAGAGAAACCTCTTCTCACTTAAAATGTATTAATATTGTTTCATTTCTTCTCACAGTATTGTGTTCATCTGTGTCTGCAATTAAGGCTTCAGTTGCATTTTCCCTTGAACTTCATGTTGCTATAAAAACAATGACTATTTTCCTTTCTCAGAAGTAAGCTATTGTCGGTGTCTGGCTGAACCACATGGGGGTTGGTGCAGATGTGTTTGTAGGAAGTGTGATCTCCTTAAGATATGCAGGTGTATCTGCCTGTTCCCTTTAATCCCCAAGACTCAATTCATTAAAACTCAAAACACAATACTTCCTCAAAAACACAAGATAGAATACAAAAAAAGGCTGGCCTCCTGTGAAATATGCTGTTAAGGGTGTCAGTATTTGAGGGCATCAGCAGAGGGTTCCATTGTCCAGTGATGTAATTTGTGAATTAGACCACATCCTCAGAGCATTATGGGAAGTGGCCATGTTTGTTTTAAGTGGAAGCCTGTCATTAGACTTAATTTCCCACAGTTCTTGTTGATTGAAGTGTCTCCCATGGCCTAGGTACTGGCGTCATTGCATTTGCATTCATGTATCGCAGGTCCCATTGCCATTATCACTGAGTAGAGCAATCATTTTCGTAAAGAGGAGAAACAATTGAGTTTGTGATGCGCAAGCCGCCGTGCATGCTGCACACGCATACATACGTCAGTGCTCTTGAACTCCTCACCTGCATTTAGGACGTTTGCACCTGAGGGAAAACCTGGGGAGTGTCCCAGTTACTATTGGTGAGTCAGCCTCAAGAGCGCACCCAGGGGTGTCTGGGACAGAGAGGTGGAGCTCTGTGACGGACTGCATGGATTTCTGCCATCGCCTCTCTCTGTGCACTACAGCACAGTCCAGATGCCGGTACTCCTCACCTTCCCTTCCACGCCATTAATCTCCCAGCAAAGCAACGGCAGAGATGGCTATCTGTATGATATGAGTCACCTCTGAATCCCTCTCTGGTTTCACTCTGAGTGAGCTTAGGCAGAGGCGTCGACTCCCAAAGCTGTAGTGGCATGCAGATCATGCTGTTGCCTCCACCTCTTGTCTCCAATAGTGGGTGAATTCTGCCCCATCGGGGGAAGACACACAAAGACCCACACAACGCTCACTGGGAACAGTGGTTGTCATGGAAAATAAGCATACTCATAGAAAGAATTGCTTGCTGAAACCCATGCATGGACTAAATTTGCAAGTAAAGAAAAACAGCGGATGGTATCAATTTAGATAAACTGGTCTATTAAGTGCCCTTAATAGCAGTAATGTTTGTCTAAACCACAGGGGAGAAACCTAAGCCATTAAAAGCTCCAGTGATTGGTCATTAATCTTGCAGGGGGAAATTAACTCACTGTACACTAAGACTTTGATTAGGTCTGGAACTCAGACATATTCAGTAGATTATCCAGACCCTGGGTCTTTTTGTGAGCCTCCAATGAGACCAAAGAGATATACATGCCAATTTTAAGTTTCGGTAGCCTTTTTTTTTAGCCTCAAGCAAACAGTAATAAAATTTTGAAGATGATGTTGTACCCCAGAATTTACATTAAGGAATGTTTTGGACAACAAACATTCATAACCAGGATGGAAGTCCTGTTTTTTCCTTCCCACAGAGTTTATACATTATTATTCCACACCACCTCTCTCTGACTCCTTTTCTGTGTGTGTGTGTGTGTGTGTGTGTGTGTGTGATTGTGTATAAGACAGAGAGAGTGTGTGTGGGTGTATGCAGATGTGGTTAATATATTCATCTTGTCATTCTTTGTTTTACAAGTACTTGTTTGTTTCTATGCTGGAATGTTAACCATTGTGCAACAAACTGAGCTTATACCAATAAAAATGAGCTTCAGCTTTTGAATAATAATGTAATAAAATTAGTGTGGCGTTTGCACAGCAAACACAGCTCAACATCACCAGTTTGGGAGCGGTCAAGCAAGGCCACTGAGTGACATTAGTGTGACCTGCTGTTCACTTTGCTAAAAAAAGAAAATCAATGTTTGCGGCCTCACATCGCTTGATTTCTTTCAGGCCTCTGCTGGCCCGTTTCAACAATGTTATCTAGTAGCGGAATGTTATTGAGAAAGTAAGAGGCTGAAAATATCTAGGAGCTATTGAACCGACAGATAAAAACACACAACTCTGGCCGGTTGAGGATTGTACGGTCGTGCCAAAAAACGATCAGCGAGAGAAGAATGTCTGCTCAGTCCACACTATGCTTAATCACGCTGGAAGTCTTGGAAACGCTCCCCGTGTGTTGACATATTCTGCACGCTTTTAAAATGAATGTGTTGGCCAGCATTCTCCATATTGCCTTGCAGGTACCTGCGCTTCTTGGGAATCTTACTGAGGGCTCTTGAGTGAAAAGGCCGCCAGCAGCTGTTTAACACAGAAAGGTGTTTGACTCGCACTGAGCTCTTTCTCTGTGTGTTTGCAGAAGAAACGGAAACAGAGGAGAAGGGATGCCGACTCCCTCAGCCTGTGCAGCCTGGACATCAATGTAAGTACAGCTCCATCACTGGGCTTCATCTCCTTCTGGACGCTCACCTGTGGACAGATGCTTGCACATTTCCTCCGATTTAACATTTTGGGTCACGGGCGCAGAATTCTGCCCGAGTGTCTTATAAACAGGCTTAATTGCTTTCCAAAGTGTCTTTAAAGGCAGGTGAAGGCATCGGGTTTTTAATATAAAACGCTTCAATACCCACAATAGTTTGTGCTTGGCTGTCAATAGCAATTTACAGCAATTTATAGAAATTTACAATGTGAAGCATTTGGAAATTGCTGAAAGTTATGAGCAAATTATTTGCAGGTTACCTAAAGAGTTCAAACTGGTACAAAATCATCATCTTTTAGATTGAGTCCCAGGTTTGTGTTTATAGTATTTATAACAATGCGTAATATGATTGCCTTTGTGTGGTACATATACACAGAACCCCTTCCAATTCAAGTCAAATAGGCAATAGGCAAATTAAATCTGTTATTTTCTGTTCAGTTCTAATCTAACTGCAGACTATATTTCCTCAGTTCAGGCCCTACCTTATATGCTCTACACACCAAAAAAAAAAAAAAAAAAACACAGGAAATGGCTGTTTCAGACATGACATCTCGGATAAACAACCGGTTTTTTTCCTCCATCAGCTCCGTTTGTTATTTTTAACGTTTTGAGTCCCATCCAATCCCAGCGCCGCTGCTGATTGCTGTTTATCAGCCAATGGGCTGTAGTGCGAGATGGACAAGAGAGGCTGATGATGGAGCGCCTTCGCCTTGCACAGCCTTTATTAGGACACACACACGGACTCCAATTTTTCTAAAGGTCAGGCAATTTACATGGCTATTTCCCTCCCCGCTCCGAAGCTGCCGTGTTCCCACACTAAATGGTAGATGCAATTTCCAGATATTAATAGAGCCATCTTTTTTTTCATTTTGTTTTTTTGCCTTTTTTTTTTTTTTGAGAAGTTCAGAATCCTGGTTATTCATTGCTTTGCCTATGGACACCTAACCAGTCAATCAGAGTGCTGTTCTCAGCTGAACAGAGAATCTTATAGCTTTATTTTACTGTGAGGATTTGACTTGAGGAGAATGTCTTTCGCTTAAGTCTTTTGGTCTCTGAGTTTGAACGCGTCTCGTTGCAACACTGGCAGGACACCCCCCACCTCCAACCTTTTTTTAAGGCAGTAGTCTATGGGCGGCTTCTGGAAGTGGTTGGCAGGAAACTGTTTTTTTTTTTTTTTTAAACAATAACGAGGAGGACACCACTGTTTAAATCTGAAGTAATATACACCCAGTTTTCACCAGAATGTCCCTCGGTGTAAATGAGCAGGTAAACAAGCTGTAGATAAGGGCAGCTGCTAAGCCATGGAGCAGATGGGTTCAATAAATGGACCAGGGCTAAGAGGTGGGATTCATGATGATGCGTAGAGGATTAATGGTGTAGGATATTGCTCCATTAAACTTGGAGCAGAGAACCCCCCCCCCCCCCCCCCCCCCCACTAACACATTCTCATCTGGCCCATTTAAGTCTTAGACGGCAACAGCTGCATCTTTGTAATTGATAAACTGGAAAGGACAGGCATTCCGTTCCTGTGATGTATGACGTAGGACATGCAGGTTTATTTATGCATGTACATCACAGACCATACTATAAGGCAGTCCTTTCTTACATGAAATTGCTCATGGCTTACATTTCTCCACTATAGTCATCCTCCTACAGCAATTCCATTTTAATATAGACCCAGAGTCGGTCTAACTGCAGTGTGCTCTGCCCCTGAGGAGTAAAAGCCAGTGCTTCGTTTTTTAATGACTTGCACAATATTGCATTTGCCTGCTGCTAAAATAAACACAGTTGTATTAGTATAGTAAAAAGTTTAGATTTCTGAATTTAGTTATTCAATGAACAACATGCATTGTGGTTTAGAAAGAATCCTGGCTGCAGTCTCCTAATCTTGGATCCCAACAAGAGCATTATGGTAAGGGAACACTGTGTTTACTGTGTGTTTTTACAACCTTTTTTAGTTTTAATTTCCTTTCGGTGCATTCCAGTCTAACTTAATTCTGTGCAGCAAGAGTATACATTAATTACATATCCGCTTTATCACAACATTACCAAGAGGCTGGAATGCATGCCAAAAATGAAAATGTTTGTGCGATATTTTTAGCACTGTGCACAGTGCACAGACAGAACTGGCAGTACAAGCACTGTACAACCAAGTACTATCTGCTGTTTGGTCAACAATGACCAACTGAGATCTCAAATATTTGTACAAAAAAAGACAAAAACTACTAAATGAAGAAGCTTATTCAGGAGCCTGACTATTGAATGACAACTTTTTCTCCAAAATTACTACCTTATGGACAGAACTCTCCTCTACATAATAACAGCTGGGGGGGAAGGTTCAGCCTTACCCTAATAAAATGTTATGTGTCTCAAAGTAAACAACCTAACAATGGAGATGCTGAAATTAGGAATCTGAAGGTGGAAGCTGAACATTATGATATTTACATTCCCATATCTCTGTGTACACTTCTATGCCCAATGGGTTTAAGAGGAAAGCTACCAGAAGATAGACCAGGTCTGATGTCAAGCGAGTGTTCCCAGTGACAATAGCTTATGAGTGTTGAACTCCCAGCATGCCTGGACAGAAACACTGTGGAATCTGCTTCAGGACTTCTTCACCCAAGTGTTTCGGCAGCATGAGGCCGATGGTGTGAAAGGCAGGATCAGAGCTGCTCTGAGTGACAGAAAGGAGAGGGACAGTGATGGATGGATGCTTCATCACTGGGGTCTGGAAATGATGGGTGTTGGGGCTCAGGTCTGTCGTGCATTTGTACAGTATCTGAATGAGACAATAGTACACTAGTACACTCTGATGTCACTGGCCATTGTTCATGCTGGACTTCGCCCTCACTTAGCAGATGACTCAAATGGCCAGATTAGTCAGACTAAAATATTCTTTTTTCTATTTGTCTCATTGTGGTTGCAAGCCATTGTTTGTTCTGGGGTTTTCAACGGGGTCATTTTTTGTCATTGGTTTCGCTGGGATTTGATATTTCCTCATGTTATTCTGAGCCAAATGAGGAAAGGGCTGCACACTCATAGTCCTTTATGAGAATACCTTTGAAGACATTTGTACACTGACCCAATTTCACTCAGTCAACCACATCTGTGCCAGGTTCAGGCTGGGGTGTTCGGTATGTTAGCATTTGTTTCCTTTTGTCTGAGTCTTCTCACCCAGTTTGATATGTTCAAACATTTTGGGCTGATGTTGTTCAAAGTCAAGGCAAACTTGAAAGGATGGACGATTTTGCTTTCCTTTGCCTTTGCTTTTCCTTTACTAGTTCTGGTCCAATAATGAAAATTGAAAACTAAAATTCAAGGCAGTAGTTGTGGTTCTCAATTTCAAAGTAAGGGCAGTTGCACACACAATTCTTATTTTTAAAAATTGAATTTTAGTAACTTTATGTTGGTACAGATGTAAGGACTAGTGTTTGAAACAGACAAGAAGCAAAACTGAAATATAAACTACACCTCCTCCCAAGCATTTACGCAACTTTGGTTTAATGTTTACCGTTTTAAATAAATGTTTTTCATTCAGTTCATTAGTAAATTGTGTAAATAATATACTAAGGTGTAAGTAATGAAAATCATGAATGTGAGTGCATTCCTGTTGTTACATTACAGCGTATATCTTGCTGCCACACCAGTTGCTTTGTTCTGGTCTGGAACTCTGTCCTCAGAAAGGGCTTTGAGCCAGCAGTTAACATCTGCCCAGACAATGGTTTGATTATTGAAATAAAGCTTTTGAGTGGTTATTGGTTACTCCCACAAATGTATAAGATGAGATAAGACAAGAGGGTTCAGGGCTCCAGACTGCGACCATTTTTGTAGACAGTGTGACTAAATTTTATAACTAGGCGTTTCAGTGCGACTTGCAAATATGCCCCCCATTATTTTTTTTAAATCATCGTTGTATACAGGGCTCCAGACTGCGACCAAAAGACCATTTTTTGAGAGTGTGCGAGTTAAACTTTCTCATGGTCACATTAGTGCGAGTGCATGATGATCATTAGGCTGTTTTGGTGCCCTTCCGGCATTGGGTACTGCCTTAGCCATTGTGGTTGAAAGTAGTACTTTTTCTTCTTCACTGGCTCAGTCGGTCTCTCCCTGCCTGCACTTTCATCATCAGGTGATGGAATGCGCAAAGCAATCCATTTAGCTGTTCCAAAGATGAAGTGGTCTGTAGCTGATTATTTTAACCCTTTCGCAAGTAACTTATTTTATGCTATGTAGTGCGTGTGTTACGTTACATGGTTCGTTATATTTTCATTAGCGTTATTAAGTTTCTCATAGTTTTCACCACAGCATTTGCTATATTATGTTAAATTGCTGTTTCCTCCAAGCTAAAATTAGCTAGAATTTTTCAGATCTCGTATTCTAATCGCACTGGTTTTAGCATACGCGCTAAATGGCTAATCACACCAGTGTGACCACATGCACGAAAGGGTTAAAAACGAAATGAAGAGAGAGGAGGAGGCTTTTGGAAAGGGAGAGCCATTGAGAGGTCCACACTCAGTCACAACTGATGATGAGAGTGCAGGTGCAGGCAGGGAGAGACCGACTGAGCCAGTGAAGAAGAAAAAGTAGCAAATATCAAGTCTCGAGTCACTGTCTTTACATCAATGCAAAACTAGAGTATGCAAATTAAGACAACTATTCATCAGCATGCAAGGTCATACCATGCTGTACGAAAAAAAAAAGGTGCAACCAAATCATGTGCTGGTGCGACCAACTGAGAAAGTTGGTAGCATCAGTGCTACCAGTGGAAAAGTTAGTCTGGAGCTCTGGGGTTGTATTGTCATTGTCCAGGACAACAAAATTACAGTTGCTACCCCGTGTCTGACAGGACAACATACAACACGACCTTAAAATCAACAAGAATGTATGCAAAATGTATAAAATATGAGGAGTGTATTAAAAAAAATCTGTGCATTTACAGGAACAATCATCAAGAGTATGTAGAAATGTCCATGTAATACACTTGAAATTGTAATATAATTGTAATGTACTCCACAACTGTTACCCTAAAATCTCTGTTGCACGCATAAATTGCTTGCGTTGGCCGGGAATCGAACCCGGGTCAACTGCTTGGAAGGCAGCTATGCTAACCACTATACCACCAACGCTGCACATAAGTATCAGTTTAGAAAACAATGAAAAAAGACTATGAGACTTTATGACTATAAAATGCATATAAAAATAAACATAAATATAACCACTATATAACTGTACAATGCCTGACTAGAGACTTTCTAATGAAAAATGTATTTTGCCCCTTGCTGTCATAGAGTCTTACTTTGATTTTGCTTTCATCATGGCCTTGTTGTTGGTGCAATGTGCCTTACACTGTTTAAATGTCCTTTTCCAAAATTCCACAAGTTTTATTCCAGAATCTGCTTACATTTTCCTGTTAGAGGACATTGTGTCAGTGTGTAAGCACATTTACATTTATTGCTAGCTGCTTCGTGGAAATGATCCGTTTTGCTGCAGGGCTGGCCCTCATATTAACCTTGTTTAATTACAAGAAGAGGGGTCAGTTAATGGCATCCCCTGCTATTAGCCGGACTGTCTGCTGATGGGAAAATAGGAGCTAGAGAAACCAGGGACGTACACCCCACCCTTCCCTCCCCGGCCCCCTGATATTTAATTTTTCTGCCCACTCAGCAAAGTCCTATTGACAGCTTCACATGGGAGAGCCATGTGACCTGCAGCCTTCCCCAGCATCATGCAGTGAACATGCGAGCGTGGGTACAGTAAGGAGTGGGTCAGAGTCTGGGTGCGGAAGGCCTGGCTGTGGGACTGTGTAGGGAGCAGAGCAGGGGCGGGAGAGAGGAGACACGTGCCTACTTGGCGTCTGTTCAGTTTTGTGAGTGACCAGCCTGGATGGAGGAGGGGGGGGGGGGGGGGCGGCTGTAGCAACAGGGGCTGGCATGGGTGTGGGCAAGGGGCGCTGAAATGGCAGCTAGTGCTATTGTGTTTCATGTCACTGAACGTTTGTTCCCCGTTATGAGAAAAACAAGGTATCGATTGCTATCAAGGGCAAAACATGTCGGCAGCCGGCAAGTTGCGTGACGCCTTTAAAGAGTGCTTGTACTGAGCCAATTAGTGTTCCCTCCAGCACAGTACTTGTTTTTAGTTATGAGGTTGCATCTGTTGCATCTGTAGGACACTTAATGAGAGTGGAAATAGCAAACCCTGAATCCATATGGTATTCCATTTCAGTCCAAATGAATATGAGCTCTTCAGAAACATGCTGCTTCTTGAGTACCATTGGAATTGCCTTTGATCTGTGATAAACACAATAGGTTCATTACTCAGTTTCATTTTTTTTTCCTTCGTCATCTGAAGTTGACAAATTACTTGTCAAAAAAAGAAAATACTAACTTTACAAAGAGAAATGCAATAGCACTCATCATTCAATTTTTTGCTGTAGTGATTTTGCTACTTCTCAATCTTTGATGTACTAGCTTAAATTGGAATTCAGACCGACCAGACACGTAGCAAAGCGAATATAAAACATAGACCAAACAAGCTACATCCTGCTGTGTTTAATATTTGAAGACAACTTTTGAAAACGGATGAGAAAAAGAAGCATATTCAGGATACTGAGCACGAGGTGAGCAATTTTCAGGTTTAAGCTTGCTTCATGTTTTAGAGGTAAGAGCCTCTATGACAGTTGTGCTTTGCTAACAAATGGATTAACAAGGAAGGCAATTAGAGTAAAAGAATTATAAAGCAGGGATGCAGCATGTCTTGTTCCTGTGGAGGTCATGGCCACCAGCTCTAGTCCACCCCCACCCCCACCCCAGCTAGCCAGCAGCTGGACAGGGTCTCCCGTTCTCTCTTTCACATGTCTGTAAAATGTCTGTGCCCCGAAGCTGTCCATCTGTCCTGCGCCAGTGAGCCCTGAGCAGGCGGGCCACACAGCACCTGCGGGCTTCCACCTGCGACACCTTTACCGCAGCCCTGGAGTTCACCTTGGAGATGTGCACGGTGTGTGTGTGTGTGTGTGTGTGTGAGAGACTGTGCAGCCAAGCAGATGGACTGGCTGGAGGTCATGCAGCAGCTGCTCCGGAAGCCAGCGTCTGTCCTGCAGGAGAGACAGAGAGAGGCGAAAATGCAAACCTCACAGATCCCAGGCACCCCTCGGTTTACCACCACCGGAAAAACAATATTTTATTCACTTGCAGAATATCGCTCCCTTTTGTGGTTCTTGTTCTCGTCCAGTACAGCATCCGTGTCTCCATAGTTGATGTGTCGCCTAATATTGAATGAAGCGCCTGACACATCATCTTTGAGAGCAACCTGTCTTGTCCTTCAAAGGAGTCTTATTTTGTCTTGTCCTTTCTCTTTTTGGGGCGAACTGATCCACATCCTGTGACCCCAAGGTCTGCAGACACCTGTGGGATTGCTGGCCAAGATTTTAGCTGAGTCGTTTGAGGAAATCTCTGAATTCCGGCGTGGGAATTGATTTAACCTGAATTATAAGACTTAAATGGGGTTGTTATTAGAGTAGCAGTAAAGTGGATCTGGCTACTTCTGACATGCACATGCCAGGTCGGTGAAAAGACTTTACCAACACGGAAACAATGCTAATGACTAAATGTTTGTAGAGCAGTCCATAAGCTAGTGTGAAAGTTCAGAAACATTACTGTTGGGTGTTTTTGCAGGGTGAAAATTGTTGTGTCAGACACTCACAGCTGTGGGTAAATACTAGATGTGGTTTGGGAGGAGGTGTAGTTTATCTTTCAGCTTTGCTTCTTGCCTGTTTCAAACACTAGTCCTTACATCTGTACCATCATAATGTATTGTGTACTCAGTATATCACATAGTGTTAGCATAATCTTTGTGCCAACAAAATGTCTGCCATCAGTGGATTAAAATGTCACAAATAGGCTGACTGCACAGTTGGGAAAATACTGTTGAAGTGGATTGAAACTTTAGCCCCAAATTCAGTGGCAAGGACTACATAGTTTTGAGTGTGGGAGGTGATGATTTTTTCACCTTTCTGCTATCCTACGGCTGTGTAACCGTATCCTTGCTAGGGAATGGCCTCTCTCACCCAGGTGAGATTATCTGTCTACATTTGTATTTAACAGGGTTATTGTTGGCCCTCTCAGACGTGTTGAAGGACACAGGGGGATGATGAGTAAAGAGCTTAACACTTGAGCAAGAAACAACAGACCAGGGTCCTAACCACACAAACAACTATCCAGACAAGATACTTCAACCCAGCAATAACAACAGAAACGGCATTAAAAGGAAGTGTGACATTTTAAAAGCAATGTAGGCCAAATCAGTGATTGATTGATTGTTTATTTATTTATTATTTTAATTTTTGTTTAGGGAATTTGTTCTTGTTCCAATTAAAATGGGTCTCCACCTACATTTTTCCAGTTGCATTTTACAAATGCAGAGAGCTGTATCTAACTCTGAATGTGCAATGTAATGTAATGAGCCTGTCTCATTCACTCAGTCCCATACCCATGGCTCCCAAACCAAAAAGGATATAATTTATTTATTCTAGCCTGCCTATTCAAACCTGATTTTGCCATGTGACAAAGGGGTGTGTGTATGTTTAATTTCCATGTAACTTTCTATGCAACCTTAAAATGGCTGAACCTTAAAGCACCGTATTCAAAATCCATCAACTATCCTATCAACTTTGTATGTCTAGCTGTTGTATGCCTGATGTCCTTGTACACTTCATGATTTCTGTTGCAAAGAAAAGCAGAGCAGTTTGGCCTAGTGGTCTATGCTGGAAGAGCCTGGATTTCAGTAGTTTCAGTAGTTACTGTCACCAGCCATCACGTGGACTACAGCTGAGCCAAAGGGAAAGGGAACTTGAGCAGGGCACTGCGGGCGCTCCTGTAAACAGGCTTGTTTTAATAAAAAGCACAGATTTCTCACCCCTGATATGAGTTGCTGTGAAAGAGGTGCTGAAAAGGACCCCCCCCCTCCCAGAACCTCTCAGGTTTCCTGCCGTTTGGCCCGGCCAGCGTTGTGTACGGGACAGGAAGGCGGGCGGACACCTGGCCAAGAACGAGCCCCGGTCACCGGGGAGGCACGCGCTCATCTCGTGCTGCCCCTCACAGCCGCTGCCTCAGCAGGGTCCGCCCTGGGGCTCCCCGGCGCTGATTGACGAGCCCCAAACGTGAGCTGGCAGGCTGCCCTCCGTAGGACCCTGCCCGGGTTAGTGCTGACGGACGGGGATATCGCACCTTGACCTCCACACATCGCAAAGCTCTCACAGTCATCACTCTGGGATTGGTGGATGTACCTGGTTGGGGGGGGTCAGGTGTCACAAGTGAACGGGCAGAACTTTCCATCCAGTTCAGAATGATAGTGGAAATAAGGCAACTTCCATTGATTGCCCGTAGAGGTTATGAGGTAACGTGATAAACAGCCTCAAGTGATACATTTGCAGAGTGGCTCCTTCAGTTTTTTTGTGTGAGATGTTGGGTAGAATTGATGGGACAAATTTAGCATTCTATCAATGGTTCTTTTGCCCCCACAGGTGAACTTGCAATTCACTCCACAATTTTAAAATCTGACTCTTGGTTGAAAAGCCTATCATGCTAGCTGTTAAATTTCATGAGACAGTGTTTCCCTGTCTTCAGGTAATATAAATAAAAATTAACTTTTACAGTCTAAAAAACATCCCTGAGAACAGTTCCACAGGGATGTTTTCAGCAACCACTTTCACAAGTCAGCTAGTTGGAGAGACCGAAATGACACTCAGGATCATATAATTGAATCTCAGATGTTGGTAAGCTTTAAAAAAAAATTTTCAGACCTCTGAAACAACAGCACCTCTATTTTTAGTACTAAAACGGAACTGAAAATTAAAGAGATCGGTTGGTATTGTAGTGACGGTTGCCTGCCTGTCAGCATGTCTATTCCTGGACAGGTGGGTCAAGGGTTTTCTTCCTGTGTTCTGCAGGCAGAGAATGGTGCGTTGGGCTATCCTTCCTGACAAGGAAGCCTGAAATTAGACCAGAGATGGCATTTTATAAATAAACTTGGCCATGAGCCTCTCCCGTGAGGCAACAATGAAAAGCTGGACAGTGTGTGAGCGTCCATCTCATTACACTACCACGTGTGCTGCACTTTTTTTAAGGTAACCATAGGGATCACAGCGGATAACAGAGCTAGTTTGCCTTGGGGTTAGCGTAATTCATTGTGGACTGAATGGGATTTGAATGGTAGTCCTTTGGGAAATGTTTCAAGGAGGGTTCTGCCCTGTTTGTGCTGGGGTCCCTGTAAGATGCGCTGCCTGTATCAGTGAGACTGAATATATGAGGAGGTGCTGATCAGGGCATGATGGGTCCAGGAGCGCAGCTATGTCTGAGGTGCCCATCTCCATGTTGGACACAGCACATGGATAGGGGCCATGCCGCTGGGGGCCTGTGCTGGCTGTTGCGCGTCTCGGTCAACCCAGGGTCAGGAGGAGCTGTGTGCACCTTGTTCCTAGCCCAGGTCCCTGAGCAGATTGGAAATTGCAGGTTATAAAAGCCTGTGTCTGCCGGTGCTGGGCAGCATTCCTGGGCCTAGCGTGCGAGGGTGAGGGATTCTCGGCTGCCTTGCTCATCGTGCCCCGAGGGAACAGATGGCTCTCCTCAGTGTAAACACTACAGGGCCTGTTGCGGCAGGAGGAGGAGGAGGAGGAGGAGGAGGGAGGGCTTGTGTCTGGGCCCAGTCACTGGAGAACTCAGACGCCCCGAAACAGCTCAGCAACGGTTTCTCTCAAACCAGTCAGAATGATGGTAAATGGGCGTGGATGCTAACATCACCAACAAAACTGCTGTCTGGCCTTCAGATGTGAAGTGTGCACGCTGTCAAATCGTCCTCAGGGCTAACTTTTTTTATTTTGGAGCCTTCTGAAAGCTCTCTGAGCTGCAGCTCTACAGGTTATTAAAGCATTGCCTTTTGATGCATCTGTAGCAGCATCATAGGCTTAGAACTGAGTGGCATAAACAGATAGGAGTAAAGAGACAGTCTTATCTATACTCATGGGTCTGTCTGAGAACTGCTTAACTTCACAAGCCAAATGTGGACACCCTACTGATGCAAAGATGGCCGCCCGCCCCCCACATTTAATCTGTGATGCTTTTTTAAATGTTCTGAATTCTTCATCTGTAGCATCTCCCTACCAGTTTGAGGTTACACATGCTTTTATTTCATTGTAAACAATTTTTTTTCGTTTCAGAAGGAGATGAAAGAGGATTTAGAGTAAACAATGTTTTTTTGGAATGGGCTTCACTAGCGTTTGCGTGCTCCTGTCTCCGCCTGTCTCTCTCCCCTCCCCTGTCCCGGTGGGAAGGAGGCCACTGTTTGATAGCACACTGCAGTAAAGGCACCACTGCTGTTAAATGTTGGGCTTTGAAGGCCACTTTACAAAGCTGAACCTTATCAACAAACGGTAACCCTGACCCCCCCCCTACCCTCACACTGCCCCAAAAACTAGGACTACACCCCCCACCCCCTCATTTCTCTTCTTCTCTTTCTGTGGAGAGAGGGATGGACCAGCACATGTGCCCTATCTTCCTGAAACTGATGTATATATTTTTATATCAGATGAGACCCCCATTGTTTACGTATCAAAGAGAATGAGGGCACACCTTAATGTGAGATCGATTATGTTTTTATCCCAAATATATACCAATTTGGTGCACAGGAAGAACTTGAAAGAGTGGGCGGTTGGAGCTTGCCATTTCTAAAGGCCTTTCAACCAGAAGAGTAACCTTTGGCGTGAAGTGCGAACAGTCATTCGGAAATTCATTTTTTCTTTCCTAAATGCTTCAAATTACAGTGCTGTGGCCAAGGTGTTCAGTAGCGTGGCCTAAAAAAAGTTTTGGGAAGTGGAATAATCTAAGAGTAATTAAAATTACATTAGAGGAGAGGAAAGATCCGCTTTCGTTTGTTGGAGTGATTTCTTTCCTTCCTAATTTTGCATTTCATATTTCTTCTGAAATGGCCTGTGCATGTCTCAACAGTAAAGGCCACAGGAACTCTTTTAGGAATTGAGAATGAAAATGGCTGATAATCCTATAAATTCAGCATTTGCAATTTGATGAAATACAAAATGAGGATTTTTGTGGGTTCTTTATCTGCTTGATGATTAGCAGCCTTTTTCAGCCTGACAACAGGGCTATAATTTACGTTCTATGTTTAGGAGATTGAAGTTCAAGAGAAAATTGAGCACTTACATAATATACGCATAGATTTCCAATCAGGAGGAAAGGAAAAAAGTTGTCTGTAGTGCACATCTGAGCTTTGAAAAGCGGGAAGCATTAGGGCTTTATTTCCAACATCAAAGGGATCTTTGGCCCTCCCGTCTCCCTTTTAAAGTAACGTAATACCTTCGTCATCTGGTGCGCTTTGCTCTTTGGCAGCTAAAGGTTATGTCTCCTCTGCATCAGGTAGGAGTAGCTGTTCTTCCATTCTATTAGACTAGATCCCTTCTACTGTCTTTGAAAGCCACTCTCGGAGCTCAACAGAGTATAATGGGAGAGGTGTTGTGCTGTTCAGCCGAGTTCCCCCTTCACTTTGCGCTTCCTTATTCATATTCAGAGGTAGATTATCAGAAAGGGTATCAAGTGCTTTGTCCTGAGGGTGCCCCACTGTGACATTAAAAAGCGCTTCAGCGCAGTGCATAGTCAGTCAGAGGCGCGCTGAAGCGAGCCTGAGCCTTTCTCTGTCCTTTACAGAGAATTGAAGGGCAGGCTGGTGACAAAGATGAGGTCTTTGGATAGAAGAGCAGGTAGGATGATGGCAGCTGGAGCTGTCCTATATTGGTCCGTCACCATGGACACCAGCGGAGGCGAAGAAGCTGTTCCTTTGCAGCAGGGAGATCTGTGCCGTTTCATATGACAGACACAAGACAAAGCATTGGTTGTAAACCACCCAGTCCCTACTTCCCATGTTGCACTGCAAGATATCCCTCAGCTATCAGCATCCATTTTGTTTCCTGTAGCAAGTTCAGCCCCTGTGTAGTGTGGCCCATGGCCTGTGTATGGGTTTTTTTTTTGTTTGTTGTTGTTGCCTCAACAGCAAGGCCCTGTTCTAGGTTGAGACAGAAGATGTATGTCAGTCCTGTGACATACGGTTGTGTAACACTTGAGTCCACTCCAGCACTGATTTTAGTGCAGATGAGCATTTAGAAGTGGAGCAGATAATGTAGACAATGAGGTCCCTGTTCTAAGGTTTGCGTTCATCAAGTGTGTGTATGCGGGTGTGCGCGCGTCATGGGGGGGGGTTGTACCTATGCTGGGAGCTGTCTTAACTCTGAATGCTGAGTTGGTGTCTCTTCCCCAAAAGAAGTCTGTGGTGTCGTCCAATACACATTTAACAGCCACTTCAGACACAAGCTCTACTGCAGCTAATACGGGGCTGGTTTTGTCTGTGTTTGATAGTTGTTGCGTGATGCTATCTCTGTCAGGGTTGTGTTCTGTTTAATCCTCCTTGGAATGACACCCTCCCCCTCCCCGCCCTTGCCCAACAGTGAACAGCTGTGAGGAGGTGTTACAAAATTAACCCACCTCAAAATAACTACAAACACTGGGGTCTGATTCATCTGACTGAGTTTATCAGAGTTATTGCTTTTAGCCTTATTATTGTCTGTGAGAATATATTTCCTGTCTTTGAAGGAAATGAGGTTTCGTAGATATGGAAAAATTCAATCATTATGTAAGAGGGTGTTTTTAATGAAATTATGTGCGGTAGGCACAATCATCGGCTGACATCACAGATAAAGAAAATCTGCTGTTTTCCGTATGGAAAGGGGCCTACTCTAAAATCAGCCTACTCTACACAACACCGACATTCTACAGATGGAAGGATTGCCATGAGTGACTTCATGTTTAAACTCTTGTGAGTGAATGAATGAATGAATTAATGAATACATGTAACGTAATAAATGCATGTAATGTAACGCTATGAATATGCACAGGAGTGCAGAGGTTATATCTTCAATTTGGTTTCCGGTGTGGGTTCTATCTCATATCCTTGCTCTGTAATTTTTACATCATCAAGGGACTTAAGAGTAGTTTATTTCTTTCTTCTTCAGTGAAACAGCAACAGACACTTCTCTAAAAGAAAATCAGTCTTATTTCCATATGGGGAGGTGGAAAAAACTTCGTTTATTCATTGTAACTGTGCTGCAGGTTGACAGGGCATAGGGCCTACTGCTGTATTCTGAGGAGAGTACCCTACCACATAACGTCAGAATTCTCCAGCCGAGGTATCCAGGCCTGTATTGGGGTTGAGCTCTGGTTTTCCTAATGGGCTTCCTTTCCACCAGGCACTTGCACCTGGATTTCACAATGACTCATCATTGCTGTATTTTACAGTGGGCCGTATACAGTAAGCCTCTTTGAAAACTTTGTGTGTGATCCCCAGCTAAAAGGGGTTGTCTGCGGGCCCAGCTGAGTCAAAGCAGAGACAGAGCCTCACTTGGTGATGTTGGAGGCCATAGTGGATAAGAAATGGTGCCGTGAATAAACAGAGGAAGTTCAGGAGTGGAGCTTAATCGGTCAGCTCTGTAGAAAAGTAGGACAGGGTTCAATAAGTGTCATTACCAAAAAGCACTTGAAAGCAAGGTTGTAGGGGTCACTTGGGGGAGGGGGGGGGGGGGGAGAGAGAGAAGGGACCTCTGGGTTTTTATTGCCGTGCTAACATTAAACAGGCCGCCACCACAGCGATGTTATGGCCTTGCTGTTATCACATTAGGCAAGGTCTGACAGAGACCTTAATTCACAGCCTTGTTCAAATCTTACGCTCCTAATCTATGAGGTGTCTGCCCTTCTAATGGCATTTGTTTTTGGCATTAGTCTGAACCTGGCATTTTAAGACTGTTGATGGACTCGTCGTAATGGATGTCTGCATGCTTAAAGAAGCCCTTTGGGAAATACCACACACCAGTCTACTGCAGGTTGGGCCAGTTCACTGTAGGATTTTCTGGTGTGCTCTGTGACATTACTACCAGGCATGTGAAAGTCGGGCAAAGGGCGCAGTGTTAAACCGGATCACATGCTCAGGCTTGTTGACGTTGTTGATAGTAATGCAAAGGTTGGCTGATTGACTGTAAATTGCCCCCTGATTGAATTAACTGTGAGCATAAGAGAGGGATGATCTGCAGGCAAATCGTGCATCTGTTGAGATGCAAAAGAGGCAGGTCATTGGAATTCCCGGGGTACCGGTGGGAGGTCCACATTGTCTGGCTAATGCCCTGTTTAACACCTGCAGCTACGACAGGCCTGCCCCAAACGTGCAAAATGAAATCGCGTCGTTTTAACATTTTAAGTGGCTACTGAAGCTGACAAACTGAAAAGGTGTGGTAACACCTTCCTTCTGTTCACACCCTCCCCCGGTGTGGGCTTCACCTGCTCTAAAGCTGTGATTAGCATGTGCGTACATGTGTGTCACCAATGACCAGTCTCCTCAGCAGGCCCTCCAACGTGGCCGAAACACACAGCCCCTACACCTTCGGGCTCATATCAATCCTCTGCAAGCATGCTGATATGCCTCTGTTTCTGTTGATTTATAAATGAATAGTTTTCCATATATCACACCATATATATTACATTACATTGTTGTCATTTAGCAGACGATCTTAGCAACTTACAGCAACTTACAGTTTTTACATGTTATAAATTTATACAGCTGGATATTTAATGAAGCAGTTGTGGGCTAAGTACCTTACCCAAGGGTGCAACAGCAGTGCCCCAGCAGGGAATCAAACCGGCAACCTTTTCAACCCCACTGTGTTACACTGCCACCATATATATATATTTCACTTTACAATACAGAGGACCTGAGCACTGTTTGCCAATTGTGATGTCAATTTCATCAGCAGTACTGCAGTTCTTAGCCTATATTGTGTAAATGTACCCTAACCCTACTACTGGGAATGTGGATGAGGGCTTGAACAGGAGCTCAAACCACAGTTCCATTCACAGATGAAATGTGTGGTAAAAGTCTGCAAAGGCTGGAGTAGTTGTCATTTCCTGTGCAAACAGAGCACCATTGGGGTTTGAAAGGAGAGCACACACAGCCCAATAAGAAAGGCGAAAAGATAAAGCTGTAATCTGATAGGCAGAGAATGCTGCCTGAGTGTGCAGGATGCCTCTAATTTGCATCCTGATGTGGGGGTTTTTTCTGTCTTCCTGTGCCTCACAAGACAAATGTTCATGTACTCACACACACACACACACACACGCACACACACACACACAGTGTTGCCACTGCAAAACCAGGCTGCATCAGCCGCATAGCCACCCACCTTCCCTCCCTCCCCTGCCTAACCATAACCCTCTAATTAAATCTCCCTGCCACCATCAGGCTAGTGCATGAAGGAAGTCTGGCTGATTGCTTCACTTCGCCCCCCAGGCTTATGCATAATTTAATATTACCGACATGCCCAAGAGTGAGCGCTTTGTGGGCCCACCTGTCAGAGAGTCTGCCTGCGCACTGACCAGGTGAGCCCGGGGTATGCTGCAGTACAGTCTGCAGTCTGAAAGATGAGCTGCCAAGGCTGTGTTCTGTGGCATGCTGCTTGCCTTGATGTGGATGGAGTGTCTGTTTCCCACCTGTGAGGCCCATTCCCCTGTCTATACCTGCCCTGTGTCTACGGAAGAGTCTGTGCTGTAATCATTTCTGCACATTTGCTTCAACAATATAGCCAAATACGGAAGGATTTGATAATCACTTTTCTCTCAGTTGTTGTTATGTATTAAATTACCATAAATGTTGCATATTTATAATAAACCCGGTGTAATGCTGTCATAGGGGATTATATCGCTCAGTTTAGCTGATAAAAGGCAGGCATTGTGTTTGAGATATTGATTGGCAGGTTTTTCATGGTCCACAGAAGTGAGAGGGGCACCATGTGGCTGCCGGCGGTCTTCACTGTGACAGCGGGTGATGGCTCCCCCAAAACGCCCCCCCTCCGCTCTTTCTTAATCTCCCTCGGAACGCCCACCACCCCGCCCAGCGGCGAGAGGTTCTGATGAGGTGTTACATAATTAACCCACCCCAGAATAACAGCGAGCGCTGAGGTGTGAATTCATCTGACCGAGGTGTTTGTCAGAGTTAATGCTCTTAACCTCAGTGTCGGTGAAAATATATTTCCCTCCATTTAAAAGAAAAAAATGAGGAAATGGAAAATGTCAATAATTACCTAAGTGGTTGTTTTTAATGAAACCGAAGTAGGCACAGTCAATGGCTAACATCACAGATAAAGGAAATCTGTTGTCATTAGTTCTGTATGGAAAGGGGAAAAATCAGCCTACTCTGAAACACCAACATTCCACAGATGAAAGGTGAACAGCTTCTTGTTTAAACTCTTGTCAGTGAATATGCACAGGAGTGTAGAGGTTATACCTGCAGCTTGGTAACCTCATATCCTTGCTCTGTCACCCATTTTTACATAATCAAGGACATAAGAGTAGTTTGTTTCTTTTTTTTCCCCTCAGTAAAACAGCGACAGATACTCATCTTCTGACAAAAAGAAAAAAATCTGTCTTATTTCCATATTTCTCATACCCTTCCTCTGTCATTTTACACTATCTAGGACTTGTAGTCCTAGGTGACTGGTGGTGGGCCTGCCTAGGGTACCCTGACATGTGACACCAGATGCTAGACTATGAGGCCCTGACCCACAGCAGCCCCAACACATCAGCCTTAGCCTCATGACCCCCCCCCCCCCCCCCCCCCCCAAAACACACACACACAGCAAATATCAGTGAAGATCTGATCGCTCCTTTCCATCAGCAGGCCTGTGTTGGACATGGCAGTCTGCCTCACTCTTATGGGAAACAGGATGCAATAGCTGAGTTGCTCGCAAGGTATTATTTTTAGGTGTTTATGCTGAATTTCCTGTCCCCTGCTTTAGAAAATAACATGCCAGCATGTCTGTGTCTAAACCACACATCTGACAAGACAGCAGTTCTCAGAATGACGTGTAGGGACGGTCGAGAAGTGTGCTCATCATTTATTTCTTAGGTAGACTGCAACCTGGAAGGATGAGCTGCTGCTGGTAATTACTGAGAAATTGGCTGCTTGGTCATTTTGTGTTCTGTGAGTTCATAAAGTATGGTATACCACAACACCTACAGTGATCCCAATGAGGACCAGATGACAGGAGGTGGTGGTTTGATTATGCCACATCAGTTTGTTGTTTCATTTCCAATTAACTGCCCATAAAAAGGTTATTTCTAACTGGGTCACTGAAAACTGCATAGTGCTGAAATTGTATATACATTGTGAGTGAAACAAACCAGCTGCTACTTTGTGCTTTCATCGGGATCCTTTTGAATTTATTAGTTACATTTGAACAAAAAAACCTATTTTATTTGTTTAAGCTTTCAACATGGCCAATTTCCCCAGACCAAAAATATTAACTACTGAACAGGAAGCTCTTAAAGTTTAACTTGGCTGGGCCAAGAATACTATCAGGGGACCAGTGAATTACAATAGTCCTCAGGTCACATTAGATTGACTTTTTTTTTTTCTCTTTTGTCTTTTTTGGCGTGAGGGAAGGGCCCTCTGGTGTTTTTAAATGGTCAGTCTGGTTTGAGTGACACCTCTGTGATTATGAAAGCCATTGTTTGTTTACTGTCAGAGCGGGACTGGGATTGGAGGCCTGCTCTCCCCCGCGCACTTCCCTGGGCCTGATAGAAATACAATAGCAGGAAGTGCTCGGGCTTGCAGAACAAAGCCCCTTAAAAACTGGGGCCGATTTCCTGCCCCACTGAGTCGGGAGCTGCCACGCAGAGGGAGCTGTGGAGTTTTATTCTCACCTTCAAATGTTCATTAGAGAAGCGGCTGTGGCACCCTGAGCGGAGCAGAATTGTGTCTCTCTCTTAGGATGACCTGAAGTTGTCTGTCTCATTGGCTACTGTGGAAAAAGAGTGAATGCACTTGCATGCATGCACACACACACACACACATGCAGACACACCACCACATACTCAGACAAGAACATACTGGAGTCATTAAGAGATCAGGAAAAGGTGTGCACGAGTTTTAGTGGAAACGAACTGCACTGCGGCACAAACCGGAGAGAGAGAGTGATTCAGGCTTCAAAGACAGCGCCTCTGTCAGACCATCCCTGAAAGAGAGGCCCACAATAGCCCCCCTTTTGGGTTTGTATTGACAACTGGGACTGCAGCTTTGTATCAGAAATATCAATGTTTTGATTAAGCCAAACATTTTTAATTCTCCTCTGCATGAATGTGAGCTCCACTGTCATGCCTCATTACTGAGTGCCTGTTGTAAGTCCAGCTTTTACAGTAACCTTTGACCCTGTGTGCCCTGAGGATGTAGAAGGCTCATAGTAGTAGATTGATGTTTCTAGCTGACATTAGATAAGTATAAACCTGCTTGCTCTTTCACAATGGTATCAGTGCATGCCAGTTTGAACTTGCGAGGACACAAGTTTGTCAAAGTTTGGAAATTAATGCAAGCTGCATGCATACGTCAGTGCATTAACACACACACACACACACACACACACACACACACACACACACACACACACAAGACAAGCCTTAATATAAAATGAGTAAAAATAATTTGCTACCTACCACAAAGACATAGGTAACCAGGTACTTCTATGAGCAAGAGAAAAATATGACAATGTTTAAATTACTACAAAAAGAATGCTTTGAAATTTATTCTGAAGTGTATTTCTAGCGTGACCGTAGAAACACGCATAAGAATCACTGCACAGCCTTGTTTGGATTAGGTTGTTTAAATAATCGCGCTTAGACAAGACATTTACGTTCGCTGTTTTGCCTAGCATTTTACCAACATTTTATCAACATTTATTTTAGCAATGCGTCGAAAAAGCAAACTATTCAAGAGCAGTGTGTGCAATCAAGAGTAAAAACAATCACGCATGTTACTGGGGGGGGGGGGGGGGGGGGACATAAATATTTATTGTAAGGTTGACAAAAGCATCCAATAATATCTACAAAACATCAATGCAAAATCGTGATTATCCGAGTGTCGTAGGTCTTGCAGACCAAAATGATTCATTTGCTCCAGTGCGCGGCGCACTCACCGCCCCGCGGAGTGAGTACTGTGAGCGCTCAGAAGGAGGAGGGTTCTCACAAGCTCTCACTCTCAGTCGCTCACACGCGTTCGCTGCTGGCAGACGTCTGCTCCGCGAACACGAGCAGCTCTCCTGGGCTATGCTGGCAGGCGCTCTATTGTAAGGATCGGAACTCCGCAGAGCTGGCGGGCACCGTGGCCGGGAGACTCGCTATCGACTACCCTGCTGCAATTGCCTCAGCTGTAGCTTCCGAAACAGCCAGCATGGTGGCAAAGGATTACCCGTTTTACCTCGTCGTCAAAAGGGCAAATTGTGCCCTAGAAGTGCAGGCTGTCAGCAACAGTCCAGCTAAAGAAGCGGAGGTAAGTGTGCGGACTCTGGAAGCCTTGTTTCTTTTATTCACAGTATTATAACGCTGCCAAAGGTAGCAGATGAATCGGGAAACTTAACCGTGTTTCAGAAACACGGTTGCCTCAAAGGAGTATGTACATCCAAAACACTTTGCAAGATTTCTGTGCGCTGAAATCTTCGATGCGAACAGTCCAGCATCAGTTCATTGCACTGTGACCTACTATACCATGGATTTATTTATTTATTTATTACAGATTGCATTTCTAAATGGGAATAACTGTCTGTAACAGTTTTGTTTACCTTTAACATCAGAAGCAAAGGCGAGCCTATTCATCGCTGCTGAAAATGTTTTCTATCAGTTACAGTAAGGGGAGTTAAGACACCACATGTTTAATTTTTAAGGGAGCGTTCCCCTTTGTTTGCAAGAATAAGTGATATTTTTTAAAATACACCAAATTTAGGTATAGGTCTTAAACAGGAATAACGTTATTGTTTATTTTTAAGTTATTTTGTATGACTTGGGCTCTGAGCGCACAGTGATGCCACACGAAATAATTTTTGTTATGATTCTGTTTGGTAGCATCGACTATGTACCTGTCCGTTGAGTTGTACAGCTGGCTAACAGTGAAGGGAATTTTACCAGCAATCGCGCAAATGGATTAAAAGTAAAATCAAAATCCATTCATAAATGACATGGGGCGTTCTTTGCAACAGAAAGCGTTCAAAGCGTTGAAATATCTATTTTTAATCTTGTAATCTTGGGTATCAGAGGTGTATGTAGCGTTAATTGCTCTGGCAGTAGATTGCGCACAGTTACACAAGTTATGCTTCTCAACGGAGGCTCAGATGTGTCAGAAGAAAACGGTCTTTACAGGAGTTCAGATGGAGAACCTTACGGCTCTTATAGGAACGGGGGTGCTCTGAGGAGCTTCGGCTCTTGTTGGTGTTTGCATAAGTCTGTTATTGATGCTTTTATCTGGTTATAGTGTCTATAGTCAGAATTGAAAGAGTGTGTCTTGACAGGCGGACAACTCTATGCAGGAGAAAAGAGACACGGTTTACTAACCACCTGCGAACGTGGTTTGAAATGTAGGAAATGTGAATGCACGGTTTTGATTTCCCCTTGTCAGCTGTGGATTTATTGCATTTTAAGATGGGGGGGGCAGTCTGGCTGCAGTGCTCCTGGAGCTCCTAGCAGTCACAGGCAGCAGAGGGGGTCTGGTTAAATATTTAGGTCAGTAAAAACCGACAGACGCATACAGTACGCTAACTTCAAAGAGTGTGGGTTGCATGCTGTGTTGTCTCTTTGAAGGATGGCTTCTGATTATTCACCTGAAATACAACCACATATCTATATGACTGTGTATCTATATCACTGTCTCCCTCCAGTAACATTTCTGCTTATTCAGCTGTCAGTCTGTTCAATTATTATATTATTCATATGAAATGCATTGCAGTGTCCAGGTTGCTAAGAATCTTGTGTATTTGTAAAAGTTTCTAGAACTTTGCCAATCCTTTCTTTATTGTTTGATTACCTACGGACGAAGTACTTCATGGTGACATGTCTTTTAACAGTGAACCCCCCCTCCGTACACACAGACACACACACACACACACACACACACACACACACAGATTATAGGTTTATTTAGCTTGACACAAAGAAAGGGGTGGTCTGAGGAGTTGTCAGAGCACATTCATGCCTGTCAGGCCGTATGGGACCGTCATTAACCCCCTCCAGCCCTGGAAAACATCTTCCTCAGTGGTGTCACTGTCTGATCACAGCGTTACTTTACATTGCGACTCTTGCCAAGAAACATAGCAACTGACTCTTAAAGCCTGGCTGTAAGCACTTTTAGCAACAGCCAACACAGGTGCCATGCAACTGTCTTGTGAGTGATCAAAAAAGTCCACTCCTGTTAAAGTAAGCTCTGTACAAATTTGTGTTGTCTGTGAGGATGCTGACAGCTGTTGATTGATTTCAGTTTTGAGACAGAAGGCCAACAGGGGGGTGGTAAGCAGTGGTTTCAGGTATACCTCTGCTGTGCTGCTCTGGTCCTGCAGCCCAGCCTCTTTGCCAGATAGTAGAAATGCAAAGCTGTCTCCAACCTGTTGAATGTTAATTGCAGCAATTTCCTCCCATCAGCTTTCCCTTCATTGACCATGCAGAGGTCCTGTTTAGGTCTTGTATTTTTTTTTCATTGCTAGTTGGCTTGTGAAGTCTCCTGTGGATTTTAAGGAGGACTACACAAGCTCCTCCAGGACTCTCCAGACAGAAGCAAAGGATTACAGATGCTGTCCTGACCCAATGCTGGGCGCAATTCATTTTCCTCCCACCCTCCCCAGCACATCCTATACTGTTGTACCAGATTGAGGCTTGCAGGAAGAGAGGGAGGTATCCATGGTCAACCAGATGCAGATGCAGTCTCTTATGTAGCAAGATCAAAGCTGAGGAATACTGTCTATTCCCTGCTGGCTTGTCATAGTGCCAGGAGAGCCAGAGCGGGATCTGGTGGGATTTAGGCTGGGGAAAAAAGCATGCTTTGGTGCTTTGCGAAGAGGGAGGGAGGGAGGGAATGCTAGGTGGAACATTTGGAAATACATCACACTTCAGTGACAACACTTTGGCCAGAGGCCAGCTGCTCAAACTGGTTTTGTTAGAGAAAACCGCCTGTGCAACATCCATATCATTATGCTGCTTATCCAGCCAGCACATCTCAGGGTTGTAAATGCCACAAGGACAGATTGTACTCATGCCACGCTTTCAGCGGAGAAAACAAGACGCACTCCTGAATGCCGCCGTTGTTGTTCCCCGAAACCAAACCTCAGTGGCGTCTCGCGTCCTGAATACAAGGGTCCTGTCTGATTCACAGCGTGATACGGACTGTCTCCAGTGGCTTCCTGGTGACTGCGTTCTGAGAAATACACCTCCAAGGCCACAAGCGCCACGAGGAGGGACAGTCACTCTTTTTTTGTGATGTTTAAGCCATCCCCTGCTCCGGTAACAGGACCGCACACACAAAACGAAGGGCTCTTGGTGTCAGGAAGTGCAGTAGACTGGTGATTTGTGACTGCGTAATCTCTTAGTTGGCAATATCTCTCCCAGGATCTCCTGGGTTTGGAGTGAGAGTTCTTTCTCGCTCCTTAGTAGTCTGCTGACCTTCAGGACCCCCAGAGAAGCATCGGCTACAGGAAAGTCCGTCTCACTTGGAAAGGAGCCAGATCCGTTCCAGACAACACAGCGAGCAGCGCCTGAGCCAGTCTGAAAGCGCTGGTGTCTCCTTCCCTGTGGTTTCCACACCGTGACTGCGCTCTGATTCACCACCCGCCCAGACTCCCCTCTCAGCACAAACGCACTGCCTGGAGTCACATTTCCTTTCGTGGTCCCTCTTTCATGTTGTTGCGAGGACCCGTCTTCTTAAATCACGCTCCGAGACACATCTGTTCCCCCGCTACCCTAAAACTGTTGCTCATTTCCGTGGGGACATGTCTGACCTTTCAGCATTTGCAGTAGCCTCATCCAGCTGTTTCTGTGTTGGCCTGGATGTGGATAATTGTTTACAAAAAGGTTTCTTTTTTCCTGTCATACTCCACCTCACAACTTAAACATTAAAGTGCTGTCAAGTACCGTCGGTTTCTTTCCATTGCTAATTTTGTGGTGAATGAAGCACAGTTAGGTATGCTTAAAATAACATGCCCTATATGTTCCACATTAAGAGAATGGTTTAGTCTACTTGATTTATAATCCTTCTGGTGGTGGATTTTCCAGAGGTGAAGTCGATGGAATTTAAGATTTCTAAATCTGGTTAGGTAATACCTGTGTGAGTGAAGGAAAGGTTTGCCATGCTACAGAGCCACACACACACACACACACACACACACACACAGCCCTTCTGCGCTTTATTACAGGGCATTAACAGGCCCATTAATAAACGTGACTATGAGAAGAGAGGGCTGCCTGCTCTACCTTTTGCAGAAAGCGCTGGGCTGGGATACAGCAGATGGATTTCACTCTGGGGTCAGTTTGCTGATGTCTAGCAGGTTGCTACTCTGTCATAAAGGGGGGGGGGGTGTTGTCTACACAGTTACCGAAATCCTGCTGAACTACTTTTTGGGAAATGGCAATACATATTGTCCAAAAGAAAGGATTCCAGCCAGAAAAATAAAATATTGGTAGAAAACACAATTGTGAAAACCTAGACTTTTTGGAAGGGGTTCAAGTGAGTTGACAAAGGAGCTGCTCAGGGAGAAGACTGGTGACTCACTCAGGTTTATCGCACAGTAACAATGGAGTGGCCTGGCCCTAGAGGCTTATGTAAAATCTATTTGGGGAAAGTTCCACAAGTCTCCAGCACAGAAACTCTGCATTATTTCTGGGCAGCAGTGCCCATGCTGGCTGTCCATCATGATGACAGGGGGGAGAAAGTGAGAGATGGTGGGGAGGTGCCTTCAGGCAGGCCCAGCCATTACATCTAAATTTAACTGCCGTGACCTGCCATGGGTGTTCTCACAGCTTGTTCCTTAAACGCCTCCTGTGATTGGTTATTTTGGCAAAAACAAAGCGCCATTTAAAAAAAGGAACTGTCAGAAATCAAATTAAGAACTTCATGGGCTTTAGTCCATGAGATCCATTTTGAAAGTGTTTGGAAAGCCTTTGCTGTTGCAAACTAATAACCAGTGCCAAGTGTTCTCTTCGGGGCAGGCAATTTTCTTCTTGCCATACATTGTTTTTGTCTGTTCTGCTTCCCCATCTTATGTAAACACTGTTCTCCAGCGCCCCCTCCTTGTTCGTATATTAGCTGTGTGTACATTTCAGCTCCTTGAGTTCTCAGCCCAGAGCGACCCAAGGACCTCATCCAGGGTCACTCCCGTGTGCTTTTATACGGAGATACAGAAGGCAAATGGAAAAGCAAATTAGGAAAAGTCTGTCCAATCCATTCTATTGTGTGCAGCTGGCAGAAATTGCCGCTGTTTATGCCGATAGGGTGTAGAGTAGTTGGATCGGTGTACTAGTGTTGAATCAGAGGAACAGTGTTTCGCTGTGCAGTTTTCTCAGGGGAGCCACGGTATGGAAATGCTGTGGGCACAGGCCAGGGGAAGGTGTCCTTGAGCTCCTGTTTGATCCTGGCGGGGGACCACTGAGCCGTGTTCGCATCAGCGCGGAGGTTTATGATTGCGCGATCGAATGACTGCCACATATGTGCATCGATTTAATGCTAATTCAGGGCACCCAGCTGGAAGGCATGTTCAGCCCCACATCGGGGGATATTGAGCTGTGGATGGTATATGCGCATTCATGCGCGAGCGGGCGGCCGTGTTTGTGTGTGAACCGTGGCAGGTTGTACATGCAGTTTTGCCTGGGGAAGGCAGAGCTGATCTCTCATGGCGGATGGCCATCAGATAAGCTGTAATGACCAGTTTAGACATAGATGGAGAATGTGTTCTTTTACCAGTAAGTGATTTTTCACATTGAAGAATTTCCCGCTGAAGGAGGGCGCAGAGTTATGTAAGCATGTGTGTTAAGGCTGAGTCCCATGGCTGTTCTGTGTTTGCTGAAGTGTGGATCGTAGACAGCTGATGCTTCTTGATTATGAAAAGCACAGATTGAGCAAGCATGGTGATACATGTCTCCTCTGCACTATATGCTTGCTTAGGCTTTCCCATTGAGGTTCTCGTTTCACCTGGATAGAGGAAGAAGCAGAGGTGTTTGTATGTATGTGTGTGTGTGTGCGCGTGTGTGTGTGAGCGTGTGTGTGTGTGTGTGTGTGTGTATGTATGTGTGTGTGTGCGCATGTGGGAGATTGAGATGGAGATAAAGTGTCTTAGAGGTGAGGGGTGTCTGTTGCATAACACCAGGATGAATGCATGAGTGATGTGGCTGATGGATTAGAGCCTGTGTGTTGGTGTGGGGGGAATGCAGTTTCAGGAGGTTATCTGTGCTGCCTGACCCTGACTGACAGGCCATGGGTTGCCAGCAGATACCAGATCAGGGTCAGATTTCAGGAGAGGGGCAGAGAGGGAGAAGAGAAGTGGTGTCTGTTGAACTGCTCCTTACATAAAGAGAGCATCTGCTAGCAGGGGGGGGATCAGAGAGTGTTTAAGCGCTGTTTTGATAGTCAGGTCAGCCCCTGGACACTTGAGGACCTTGTTTGATTTGTATTTTCCTCCAGCAGGGAACAGTGTATGTGTTCAGTTACGACTCTATCCTCTACCTGTTACCAAAGTAAAACAACAGCATGTGGCACATTTTCCTTTAGCAAGTCAAATATGCAAGACTTATTTCATTGCTCGTTTGCATTCTCCATCATCATAGTGCATCATAGTCTTGCTTGGTGATAATTGCACAAGGTGAGCGGCACACATGATGTCACAGAGCGTTGTGTTTGTGCAGGTCCTGTGTCCTGTAGCTGAATAGGACGAAACATGCCTGGTCTAAACCTGCCTGCTCTCTGTCATGTCTTCACTCAGAATGTATAGAAAAAGAGCCTCTCGTTCATTAGCTTTACACAAATCTTGTATTTTTAAGTTAAGTTAAGTATGGGGTGGTCGAATAGGGTATTTTAGCACAACTTTAAACATCCTCAAGGGTTACTGGAAATCAAATTCAAATAAATTTGAACACGTTGTCATGTTTGGACTTGTGTTAAAATGTGGTGGCCACTGAATGTAAACAGGAGCTACAGTGCCCATTTGTTTGAGATGAAGAGGAAGTATTAATATAAAATTAACTAGAGGGCATGAAATGGAATGTGTAATTACAGAGCCAGTGCTGCTACCTGGTGACTTTTTCCAAAGCTACATAAGGGAGATGGAGGGTGTGTCAGCTCACGCTTGCAGGTTGTCTGGCAGTGTGTGTAAGTTGGGGTTTTTGGGGGGGGGGGGGGGTGTCTAAAGAGGGTCTGCTCTCAGAATACCGATCGGGCAGCTGCAGTGACATCACACCGGGCTCTCCACAAAGGCAATGGCAAGGAGAGAGAGCGAGAGAGAAGGAGAGAGAGAGAGAGAGCGAGAGAGAGAGAGAGAGAGAGAGAGAGAAGGAGAAGGGGAGAGAGGAGACAGACGCGAGGGGAGAGAGACAGAGAAGCAGCTGCTGCCGCAGGTCCTTCAGGTTGGGGATGTGTTACTCCGGCATCGTCCAGCATGTTTTTCCTGTCTGTGTTCGTTTCATGCCAGGAATGGACGATGTTGCTAAGCATGGGAGACTGTCCGTTATTGCCGTCGTGCTGATTTGGAAGTGATCTTTGTGCAGCGTGAAGGGCAAGCCTGAACTCTACATGCTCTAACCTGCAGGAGTGTCTTCAGTACCAGAACAATATTTTCTGATTCGGGAAAATTCAGGGCTGCTGCGTTTGTTTCTGGACTCCTGGAAACGCTGTCGGGATACCAGTTTTTTTCTGGAGGGGGAACGGCGTTTCGGTAGGGCAGTCTGTTTGCGTAACCTTGACGATGGGGGAGACAGGATGCGGAGGCTGAAAGCAGGGGTGTTGGGGTGGGGGGGTCCCCTGGGTGCTATACGCGCCCTGCACTGTAAGGACACCTGAGCTCACATGGCCCGGGAGCAGAGATGATGGGGGCTAGCGAGTGGCGCCGAGGTCACGCAGGCCGTCAGGACACCCCGCTCACTCCCAGCAGCTTCAGCCTCTCGCTGCTGGCCTGGTGCAAGGGTCCCATGGAGATTGTGAGAAAGAAGGTACCCACCCCGACACTAGGGTCAAGGGTGTTCTTAAAGTGTGTGTGTATGTCTCTGTGTGTGTGTGTGTGTGTGTGTGTGTGTGTGTGTATGCGGTCACGGTATCTAACCATGTTTCTCTCCCCTCTCCTCTCCAGGAGCCCAGTAACAAGAGGGTGAAGCCCCTGTCCCGGGTCACCTCTCTGGCCAGCCTCATCCCCCCGGTGAAGGCGGCGCCCCTGAAACGAATTGGGCAGACGCTGCAGGTACACACATTTGGTGCTCGACAAATGCTGTGGGATCAATGCTGTAACTATGTCCACAAATTAAGATGACTGGTTGCCAGTGATTATTGGTCAGACTCAATAAGCGGATTACCTATCAGCCTCTTATAAAGCTAGGCTGGTTGAATTTTAAAGTTCAATTGTAAGTTGACTGATGATGTAGATGAAAAGATTTTAAAAAATACATGTTGATATTGGAAAACCAATATATAGGTCCTACTGCTGGCAACACTGCTTTTTACTGCAGGATAATTCTGCAAATCCTGCTAATGCTGTATTGAACCAAAGCTGCACTAAATGAACACAGTAAATGAAAGCTTAGCCCAACACACACATAAACACACATGCACATACAGGAATATGAGTAATCAGCTGTTTTACTGAGTTGCAAAATTGTTCATGCATCACCTTGAGTGTCTCAGCTTGCTTAAATGATTGACTGGAAGTGTTGTGCACCATCAATGACTATCTATAAAGTTATGTAACGGCGCGATGGCCCAGATTCCCAGAAATCAGCTGTTGGAGCCCTTTTGTTGCTGTGGAAGGGATTGCCATGTGTGGGGCTCTTTTAGAGAGGACGGTCAGGTGATTCAGCCTGCAGATCAGTGTGCTGCCCTGTACAGGGCAGTTTGCTGTCTGATTGGCTGAACACACTCCCAGCGGCAGGTGGCGGTGCGTGTGGGGGAGGGGGGGGCACTGTCTGCGTGCTTGGTTTGCTTTTGGAGGGCGATCCCCGTCCGCCTGGTAGGGAAGATGCCAATTCTGCCAGCGGGTTTTGCCAGGGAGTGAGGCCCTGTCCCCTGAGCGGGAAGTGAGAGCCTTGGCTCGGCTTTGCGGGTCTGGAGTCAGAGCCGCGTCTGTGTCGCTGCGTAGCTGGGTGTCGGGAACAGCTGATTCATCCCCCATTAGCTGGGGCCTGGCTTTCCCAGCGCTTTCACACTCTCTCGCGCACAGACTGGACACTCACCGGCTGCTCTCTCACGCCCCCGTGCATGAGCCCGAGACCAGGCGGCCCTGTCTCCACAGATAATCCCCTGCCTCAGAAAGCACTCCCTCCTGCTCCCCGGGAGCTGTGTGTGTGCATCTGTCCCTCTTCCCCTCTATCCTTCTCCTTCCCTCTGTGCAGCACTTACTGTCTTTCTTTGTTCCTCACAGCTAGAGAAACACTCAGTCCTTTCAACCGAATCCTTTCTGTGAGGTTCTCACTAAGAGGAGGTGGGTGAGGAAGTGTGGTGACAGTGTGTGCGTTTGAATTTATTTTGCCGTCATTTTTGACCCCTCCGCCCCCGCAGTTGCTGTTCTGCGAACTGCAAGCCCATGTGTCATTGACCATTAAGGCTGACTCAATCTTGACCATGAAAATGAAAGAAGAAGGGATGGCTTCCCTTCCCTGGAATAATTGCTTGTCAGAAGAGCAGAAGATTACCAATGAGCCATAATACAAGTGTATGCTGTATTTAACGGCTTTGATGTATGTATGTAGATTCAAGTTTTCTTCAGCAGGCTGTAACATTCCCCAGCTATCCCCGTTGAGCCATGGGCCAAAAATATGACTGGGTTGGTGCTGTTAACAGCGCAGCACTAGTCACAGAGGAGACACAGTAGGGGGTCTCTCTCACACCACCCCTCCACAGCCTGTAAAAGCCCAGAGGGTTGGACAGAGAGGTGTGAGGCCTTTACTTTGGTCCCCACTGCCCCTACTCTTTCACGGCCATGTTGTCCCTCTCAGCATGGTGGCCTCTGTGACCTGCGCCTCTCTCCCAGTGTCCACACGCCTCCCCATGAGCTGCAGATAAGCAGCCGTGGGCGTGACCTGTAAACACAGCATCCCCCCCCTGTCTGATGCAGGAACTCTCTGATGAGGGCTTGTTTGGCATTCCTGGAAAGCTCATTAGTTTTGCATTCGGGACAAATCAGTCTCTTTCCAAAACATGGCCGCCGGGCCCCTCTGATCTGACTTGATTGTAATGTGCACATTTCGTAATGTTTTGACTCGCCGGTCCCTTTCCCTGTTATGAGAGATGTTTTGTTTGATTAATCTGGGGGGCATTATGGGAACGGCCTCACCCTGGCATTTGATATGTCCTGCGGTGCAGAGTAAATTAGTCATGAAATCAGCTCGGTAACACCTCCTCCTATCCTATCCCGTACCAGTCAGCTCCTGCTCCCTGCTCACCCAAACTCTCTCTCTCTCTCTCCCTCTCTAACACCCCACGCCCCCCACCCCACCCACAGCGTTCCATCAGTTTCCGCAGCGAGAGCCGGACGGAGGCGGCCCCGCCGCGGCCATGGAGCCGGCACGCGCCCCCCGCCATCACCAAGCGCCGCGACAGCAAGCTGTGGAGCGAGACCTTCGATGTGCGGCTGGGCCAGATGCTGTCCTCCAAGGAGATCAAGCGGCAGGAGGTGAGGCCCCCACAGCGCCCCCTGCCACAGAGGAGGGGTCAGCACGCGCACGCAGACTCGTTCCTTCCTCATCCACCAGCAGTGACAGATCTGTAGGATTACTTCAACCGTTGTGCAGTAGCATACGGAAAGTATCTTAGTGCTTCAGCTGGAGGTACATCTTAACAGGTTACAAGTAGATATGTCTATTTTTATCCTTTTTTTCTGGAGCCGTTTCATTAATTACGGAACAATGCCCTTGTGTGTCATTTGCTCTGAGAGTTCAGAGTTCTGGTTTATTTAAAACAATGTTTGTGGAAAGAAGAAGGATACAGCCTGACAGTGTTTACAATCGGGGATATAAATATTGAAGGCTTTGGCAAAGCATGACTCGTCCAAGGATGTATCACCTAAATAAAGATGTGGAAGAGGCAGGGTAAAGAAGGGCTGAGAGTGCAGTGAGCAACGGCGGCAAGAACCCAGAATGACACGGTGAAAAACGCTACGCTAACACACAGACTGCAGGGTAAGCACTGGCGGAAAAACCGCTGTTGACTTAAGATTGGCCAAGAGGGGAGAGGAATAAAGGTTCCAAAAACATCACTGCTGGCTGTTTAGCTGGTTCTCTTTCAGTCAGGAGTGCATTTAAGGTGCAGGCACTATGCAGTTAAAATAAGTGTGGCCCATTTGGAGTGTTACAGCCTCCCCCTTTAAAAAAAAATGTAGTTTCCTGCCTGGCCACACAGACTTCAAAGTGTTGTAGACATGGTGTGGACAACAGAGTCCAGCTGTCTTCTAGGAAGTATTGAGTTCTTTGGGGTCAAAGGGCTTTGGCTCTCTGTATGCTTCTGCTCAGTTGTAGGTAACGAGGGGCTCTTATCGCTAAAGCAAGCCTTTTGTTGCATTAATACTTCTTTCATACCCTTTGATCGAAACTCATTTAAGTTGGGCTACTTTCTGATTGCTCTGACACACTCATCAAGCATAGCCCTGAACTGTGGATTGATTTGCATGTTTAAACAGTCCGTTTCTCCCTTGGTCATGACGATAAGCCCATGACCTATTTTCAAACCATTGATTTTTCAATAAGCAAATTCAAAATAGTGCAATTAGACTTGACATCTTGTTTTCCCCTGTAGAAAGGAGAGTCAAACACTCCTTTTCAACACTGCTGTGTTTTTGTTTTTTTTTTTTTTTGAGAGAGGCGCCTGGTCCCAGAACAGGGGTTTGAGGTGACGAGCTGTTGATCCTCACTGAGAGATGTGACAGAATGGAGGCCGTGACCTGACTGCCCTCTCTCTCTCTCCCCCTCTCTATCCCCCCCTCTCTATCCCCCTCTCCACTCCTCCCCCTTGCAGGCCATCTTCGAGCTCTCCCAGGGGGAACAGGACCTGATTGAGGATCTGAAGCTGGCCAAGAAGGTTAGAACCTGCTTTTCCAATTAGTATCGTCTTCCCTCCTCTCACGGAAAGTGTGAAGGCTGAGTTATTTCACTCATGCGAGAAGCCCAGCTCCAGTGTCCCAGCACTCCAGCAGCCACACACAGAGGGCAGGGCGGGGGGGGGGTGCTGGGTGCAGCGCTCAGATACCCACCCTGTCATGCTTTTACAACACCACAACGTGCTCCTCTGCTGTTTCTCCGACAGATGTACCAGTTAAACGTTTGCTTTGTAGTTCTGCTGTGTTTAACTTCATCAGTGTCATGTGAATGAAATATCTGCTGTGTCTTGTGCTGATGTTTTAGGCTGAGCATAGCTGCCTTTTTTAGTCGTGTTTGGGGTTATTTTGAGGTGGGACTGAAAGGGAATGAAGTGATCCCTGCTAATGCTGGCTGTGTTGTTTATATGAGAACTCCATTTTGGCCCATAGATAAAAATTTTTGTATCTATTAAATGGGTCAGGAGTTTTTAATTGCCCATGTTTTAATGCAGGCAATACTGAATCACTGTTAATACAGCTTGTAATCGCTAACAAGTTCCCCTGGGTCTTCCTGTAAACGTTCCATAATTGTAAGGCTCTCAAGCACACTCCAGTGGATGTGTCAGCAGACCAATCCTTTGTTCCCAGGAAATTAATTCCCAGTGGTGCTTGGTGTAATTAGTATGGTCTCTCTCCAGGCCTACCACGACCCTATGCTGAAGCTGTCAATCATGACTGAGCAGGAGCTCAACCAGATTTTTGGAACCCTGGACTCTCTCATCCCACTACACGAAGGTGAGGATGGCATCCTGTCTGCAAAAACCCAGACATGCACACTTTCACACATGCACACGCATAGATATGCGTGAGCAAGCACACAGACTTCCACACATGCACATACACTCATGCATACATACATGCAGAGCCACACATATACATGTACACACACAAATACACAAGCACACGCAACTGCAGTACTCTAGATGAGAGCAAGACCAGGCTGATTGAAACACACGCACACATGCTGTGTGAGGGAAAGCTTGTCAAAGAGCAGAGTTTGAGGCCGGGAGCTCTCTGCTGGGCAGGGAGTTTTTCCACCCTCGGGACTGTGTGTCTGAACGAAGCCTTTTCCGCCCTTAGATCTGCTGAGTCGACTGCGAGAGGCCAGGAAGCCCGACGGCTCCACGGATCATGTGGGCCACATCCTGGTCAGCTGGGTAAGAGGAGCTGCACGCTGCTCCCCTTCTCTCAGTCCTCACACCGGCACATACACACACAGCAACACCCCACCGGGTGTCCTCAGTCATTCGGTGCCTTTAACCCGTTTCCTGGCTGCTCTGGGCCGACCGCTTCAGGGGTATATCCCCGTCACATCTGGTGGTTGGCCCCAGATCTGCTTGGTATGGTTGGTAACAGCCTCTGAGAGAGGAGCTGCTCTGGGAGGGAGCCATGCGGGGGAGCTGGTATGATTTGGGGGGGGGGGGGGGGGGGGAGCTACTGAGAGTGAAGCGCTGGGGAGTAAAGTCAGTTTCAGCTGGCGCTGTTGCCCTGGCTGCTTTCACTCAGCCAGGGATTGCCTCTGTACTGCTTTACTGTGCTGAACACTGAGAAAGACCTTTCTCAGCAAGCCCTGGCTGCTTCAGAGGTTTAAAGGGGGGGGGGGGGGGGGGCGGCATGTGCGGGCGGAGAGACCCGGCCTATTAATCACACTCGACAGGGCTGTCGAATGTTCTCTTTTGGAGCGGGGGATTTGTTTGTATTGGTATGTGCTGCGGGCCAGATGCATTGGCGTTTTTTCTCTTTGGCCGTGTGTTTCTGAGGCAAATCGAAAATGAACTTTCTGATCTGATTGTGCTTCTCTGGCAGATCTCCTGTTCTGGGTTTGTTATTCGGTCACGGAAGCACTGAGGCAGTGCACTTTCCTTCAGTTGCCTTTTTTTTTGTCTCCTTCCAGATGAGTTATACTGGAATCTGGTAAATCTATAAGGAGGATACCCTCAAATGGCTGTTCAACAGCAAAGTCTTCTAATGCCCTTCATATATTCCTGTGTATATTCACTAGCTGCACCTTTGATGTGTCATTTGGTTTGCATTTTCTTTCTGTGAAAGCTCTTCCAGAGTAGTGCAGTTAAGCCGTGGTGGGGCAGATCACAGAGGAGGAGTCAGAAATGAGCCCCCCTGTCGCTGTGTGTGACTCAGGCTCTGCCCTCCAGGACTGATGACGTGGGGAACGGCGTAGAGCCCAAGGCCTCAGAGGGTACATGTGGGAGGCAGGGATTACAGGGGCACCCCCCTCCCCCCTCATGAGAGCTAACAAAAAGGAGGCTGTGTGGGAGAGGGCACAGGGACCCTGGGGAGTGTGTCATGGGGGCAGAGGTCAACACTGCTGGGGGGGGGGGGGGGGGGTGGCAGAGGAGGGGGAAGAGGGCACCCTGCTGGACTCTGACCTTCACGTGGCAATGAGGTGTAGGGAAGTGAGAAGGATGCTTGAGGTGACCCCCTGTGCTGTACATGCTGAATTTATGCCTCCGAGACTGACAGGAGCATAAGCTCGTCCAGGTGTTCAGGTCCGTTGTTAGGTTCTCGTGATACAGTTCACTCTCAGCACCTTGTCCTCCTCTTCACTCTCTGCCCCGTCTGCTCACCCCCACAGCTGCTGTTGACACAGAGGCTACTTGTGATGTTCAATGCTAACCTCTCGTCTGGGCGAGACAGGCTGTCCTCAGCGAGTACATACAAGGGGATGTATACTCAGGGAGAATCGGCGCTGTGCAGATTTATGAGAGCTGGCCTCTGGAGCAGCTCCTTATTGAACAAACAGGCAGTGGAACTAGAGAGCAACATCCTTAGCAGATTCATCACTCAGTGTCACAGCTTTGGTTGGATATCTTTTTTTCCCTTGTAAAATAGGACAGCGGCAGTGCAGCACATTAGTAAGGAGCAGAGCTTATAACTAAAAGGTTGCTGGTTCAGTTCCCTGCTGGGTCACTGCTGCTGTACCCTTAGGCAAGGTACTTAACCCAGAGCTGCCTCAGTAAATATCTAGCTGTATAAATGCATAACATTGTACAAAACTGTAACCTGTGTAAGTCGCTCTGGATAACAGCATCTGCTAAATGACAATAATGTAATGTAATGTAAAGTAGTGTAATACTGTATGGTCAGGAGATGGAATCAAATTATGCTGGGACCTTCCCCAGTGGCCAGTGGGATACAGGTGGATTCTGGGTGCCCTGAGCTGGGTGTTTGAATATCGGTGTGAAATTGGGTTGAGCAAACCCTTCTTCTTGTTTACAGCCGGGGATTGTGGGGAACGGCGTGTGCCTGAGGAGGACGTTGGGTGCTAAATCAAGGCGCCTCTCCTACTGAACTGTTTACGCGTCCCCAGCTGAATCAGTCTCCTCCATGAACCCTCACCCCCTGCCGTTCATATGCCAAAGGGATTGCATAAATTCTCTCCAGATGCGGCCAAGACCAACTGCTGTGAAGCCGTGGTCCTTGAGCTAAAAAGAGAAGCAAGTTTACTCCACGCAAGCACCGGAGTTTTGCTTATTTCCGGTTGTGTTGACGCATCCTGCGTAATATACGGTCACTCATGAGTGGTTGGGAATGTTTGGAGTGTAATAAATGATTGTATTAGTTCTGCGTCTTTGTATCTGAAGATCTAAGGAGATGCTGAGACCGGTTATGGAGAATCTTGAAGGGTGACCTCATATTTGCTGATCTCACACTACTTCAGAATGTGTCACCCAAGCCTAGATAGTGATCTTGAGCCAATCTCCAAGTTCTGTGGAGCTCCAAATGTGACACAAGGAGTCATCCTCTCTGTTATTGTTGAGGTCTAAGAATAGCGTTTTGTGACGACATCCCCATCTGAATAGGAAATGAGTCGGCTTCGGTGGGCAGGATCATAGTGAGGTCTGCCTGTTTCTATGGCGTTGGGATGCACCAGTACAGGAAGTGGTCAGCTCCCAGTCCCCAGGCAGGGATCTGCAGGGGTCAGCGCCTGCTAGCTCAGTGTGATCTGAAGGTGCTCGTGTGGTTCGTGCCACCAGTTGGGCCGTCACCTTCTGCTCGTCACCCATGCTGTGGCCATGCATGGCGCTTTGCTGTTTCCCCTCCAAAATCTGCCTGGTCTGGCTGAGTGGCATTCTTCCGCCTCTGACGTGTGACAAACAGGATTCACACAAGGGCACCATTGATAGTGTTGTGTTCCGCAGTGCCGGGTTGTGGTGGAGGGCTCGTCTCGTAACGGGTTCCTGTTCTACTAGTAAACATGTGGACAGACAGGTCTTCAAACGTTCTATGTTAAAATGACTTATGATAATGGAATTTGTTTCTATTTTTAGCACTCAGGCAGGATATCTGGTGATGTTTTATGCTGGTTTCAGCAGTATTACCAAACCCTGCAGCTTTGTATCTGGTGGGCGGTTCCTCACCATTAACCCCTCCCCCGTCTTTCCCAGCTACCCTGCCTGGACTCCTACAACAGCTACTGCAGCAACCAGGTGGCGGCCAAGGCGCTGCTGGACCACAAGAAGCAGGACCACCGCGTGCACGACTTCCTGCAGCGCTGCCTGGAGTCGCCTTTCAGCCGCAAGCTGGACCTGTGGAACTTCCTGGACATCCCGCGCTCGCGGCTGGTCAAGTACCCGCTGCTGCTGCGCGAGATCCTGAAACACACGCCCAACGACCACCCCGACCGGCAGCACCTGGACGAGGCGGTGAGGACCCTGGCGCTTTTCTGTCTAACGTTTGTCTGGGACACAGTCAGCATCCGTCTCCCTGTAGTGTTAAGTCAGTCCTGACTCCTCAGGAAAAATCGCAGGCTGTGTCAAGTTCCGGTGTCACCTGCCTTGTCAGCACTGGACATCAATTCCATGAAATGCTTTCATTTTTCCCCAAAAAAGTCAAAACTTAGAAATGCTAGTTGGCTCTCTGATCCCAAAATGACCCTAAAGTAAGATGAAAAGTAAAATGAAATCAAATCTCAAATCTGTATTGCACAGAACCAATTGGATGAGAATGAGACACTTATCGTTGAAGTGCCATAACTTGCCAAAAATGCAGCTTTGGGTGTTAGTTCTGTAACACCTTGGTTACTTAAGCTTTGATACAAGTACTGACATAAAGTAACTTATTAGCTTTAATGGAGAGGCCTGCTGGGCTGGGTAGCAGTACAGTAGGACATGTGCCGTCTGCCCAAAGGCATGAGAGACTTGGATCTAACCTGGTCAAACTGACTTTGTTTCCCGCCAGCTGATGATAAGTTGAGAAAACCTCTCTTTGACCTGCCCTGTCCTATCCCAGCTATTACTCACCAAGGTGGAGCTGCTGTGTCTGTCAGTACAGTGAACCCCCAGGGCAGGCCCCAGCAAGCAGCCAGAGCCAAGCTGCTGATGAGTTGCTGTAGTCAGGGAAAGGGGCCTGTTAGCGCCCTGCCCTGCCCTGCTGCACCAAGGTCACCCTAACATGGCTGCTCCTCTGCTGGGGCACGTTAGCCCTCCGTAGCCAAGCAGCGGTTTGGCATTTGTTCAGACAGCTCTAGGGGTCAAGAATACAAGAAATCCAGCCTGCCCGTATGAAAATGTTTTCATAGGCTAAGGAGGCAGGGGCTGCAGTGGTGTTTCCCCCCCTTCTCCCCATCTGTCCTCAACTGTCCTGACCCCTCGCTGTGTCTGCTACCCCAGATCAGCATGATCCAGGGCATTGTGGCAGAGATCAACGTGCAGACGGGTGAATCCGAGTGCCGCTACTACAAGGAGCGCCTGCTGTACCTGGAGGAGAGCCAGAGGGACCTGCTGATCGACAGCTCCCGCGTTCTCAGCTGCCACGGGGAGCTCAAGAACAACAGAGGCGCGGTGAGTGTCAGTCAAAAGTGTCAGTCAAAGAAATGCAGTGTCGGGAAAAATCTGAAGGGTACCAGTTGTATTGGACAGCCCTCTGGTAAAAGAACAAGAGGACGTCCCAAGACCACTTGGGGGGCATTGAGTAGGAACTAAAAGAAATGAATCTGTTGTGAGGAGAGGAGATCTGCAAAGGACAAGCAGAGCTGGAAGAGAATTGTGGATGTCTTATTCTCTGCAAGGAGCAAAGTGAATGAAAGAATGATGAATGGCCAATTGTATTATGTGCATTCTGTGTTAATGGTGGCTCTACAGTTTACCCCTGAAAATTCACTCCACTTTCCCGCCTCCACAGAGACACTTTGGCACTATTTGGTGCTTAAATGTTTATGTGGGAAAGCACTCTGTGGCCCATCCAGCCCCCTGCGGTCACGCCACACTTTCATTGTGGTAGTAAACCCAGTGACCCCGCACCAAGCCACCCACGCTCACAACAAAGCAGTAGTTTTAGGTGTGAGAGCCCCTGCCCTTTGACCTTTCTCCATTTCAGCGGGTGTGAAAAAACACGATGAGAGAAATGTCTCAAGCAGGAATGTGTCCTGTAACTCAAACCCAGAGGTTAAGTGCGAGAGGGTCCTAGAGGGCCAAAGTCAAATCCTTGTAAACCTCCCAGATGTCAGGCCGGTTATTGGTGGTTATGTAACGCGACGGCAGGATCCGGCGCGGGATTGGTCAGCGCGGTGCAGCAGAGGCGGGCCGGTTGTAAACATCGCCAGGCAGAACGCGGAGAGTTGTGCAGGTGGAGTCATGAGTCATGAAAATGCCTGGGGCACCACAGGGCGTGTAGCTGTTGCAAAAAAAAAAGAAAAGAAAAAGATGAAGGATTTTCATAGCCATAAGCATGTGTCCTCCCAATCTGCACCTGTAATTAAATTCTGCATGCTGTGCTATACTCTGTGTATAGTACAAATGTGAAACACCTGGCTGGACTTTGTGTTGGATGATTTAAGACTTGGTCACTATACACTGGTGATTTATTTTAAGATTTTGTGAGCAGTTCCCATCACTGCAGGTTTTTATCAAAATGCGTCCTAATCACAGGGAATGCCATTACAGAGGATTATTAATCACTTTGTGGTGAGGAGCCAGAGCTACGGGGAATACCTTTTTAAGATGTGAGGACCAAAAAAAGCCTATAACCTTATTGTGGCTGAAACAAAAAACTAATAAAACCTTTGAAACAGAAAAGGAGGACAAGATAAGGGGATTGGTGCATTTTGTTGCTGAGCTCTTTTGAAGTAGTTACCAAACAGGGAAGTCAGACGGAGGTCAGGATGACTCTGGTACCAGGTCTGTGCTCTGTCTGGATCACAGAGTGTTGGGTTCTGGGAAAGCCTTCCCCCACATCCAGTCCCTCTGTAGCAACACCTACACACCCTGCATGGCAAAGAGGTGCTGCCTTACAGGAAACTCACACACACCCAAACACACATGCACACGTAGTCTCACACACACACACACACCCAAACACACACACACACACACACACACACACACACACACACACACACACACACACACACACACACACCCAAACACACACACACCCACACCCACATGCAGTCTGACACACACACACCCAAACACACACCCACATGCAGCCTCACACACACACACACACACACACACACATACACAGATGTTCAGGACCTTTCATGGTCATGCATTGCTGTGCCATTCTGTATTCAAAAAAGATATGGCTTGTAGGGCTTTAGAATGTTCCAAAAATACCCTGAATAGCACTTATCAAAATGGAAATATTGACAGTAGAGAAACCCCCCCCCCCCCCTCTCAGGCGGCAGCCAGCTAGTGTCCTGCGTCAGCATTAACATATGCCTTACGTAACATCCCTGGATCATTCCAAATCCCTACCATCCAACTCCATCACACTGTTTGCCAAATATTATTCCTGTTATGTCAAATGGTGTTAGTTTTGTATACATACATAATCTTCAAGTTTAGCCCTGACTCTCAGTGATCTGCGAAATGCCAAGATGTTCCTATCTTTAAAAAGAAACTACTTTTTCTGTAAAAAAAAAAAAAAAAAAAAAAAAAAATGCTGATCACCTCTTCTGAATGCATTGGAAATACCCAGATCAGTGCAGTACATTGGTTTTATTCTGCTACCTAAATTTCCAGGAGAAATGAACATGTGTAGTGTTGTGGTCTGGGGAGATTATGTAAGAGTGCTGTACCACAGCGCTGGAGCCAGTCCATTTATATAGCTGTGTTATTAGATTTGGCTGATTTTTCTTCACGCAGTTATCCAATCGAGTTTTGCTGGAAGCGGATCTTGATCAGGCCCCAGTGTCCAGGCCTGGACGGGAAAACCCTCGATCCCGTCGCTGACGGCTCTGTTGTCTCTTCCCCTCCGCAGAAGCTCCACGTGTTCCTGTTCCAGGACGTGCTGGTGATCACCCGCGCCGTCACGCACAACGAGCAGCTGTGCTACCAGCTGTACCGGCAGCCCATTCCCGTGCGCGAGCTGGAGTGGGAGGACCTGCAGGACGGGGAGATCCGGCTGGGTGGCTCCATCCGGGGCGCCTTCAGTAACAACGAGAGGAGTGAGTGTCTGCACCGAGCCCACGTGACCCCCCCTCCCCCCCATCGCGCAGTCACTCTGGAAGCTCAGGGGTTAAATTACATTACATTACATGCTGCCGCCGTTACCCCTGGGACTATTTCAGTTTTGGTTCCGTAGCCGTGGTTCATTGTCCTCAGCTAGGTATTGACTCTACCACCAACAGAAAGGCCTGATGTGTTTAACTGGCGCTAATTTCTCCCCTTTCGTCTTCTCCTCCTCCTCCAGCCAAGAACTTCTTCCGGGTGACGTTCCGCAGCGGGGCGCAGCTCCAGACCTACTCCTTCCAGGCCAGCGACACCTTCAACAAGCAACAGTGGCTCAACTGCATCCGGCAGGCGAAGGAGGCAGTGGCGGCAGGCGGAGTGACGGGCGGAGGAGACCCCGACCTCCCGCGCTCCCCCCGGCCGAGCTCAGGACAGGTGGCCCCCAGGCCGGAGAGCATGGAGCACAGCGACAGCGAGGTGTCGGACTGTAGCATGGACACCAGCGAGCCGGGCGCCGACTGCCCCCAGATGGAGCACACAGACTCGAGCAGCACACCTGCGGAGGTTTGACCTCCGGGACAGACGCCCTCCCCAACACTCCCCTTTGCTCAGAAGCAAGCCTGTACAGTATTGGAAACCCCACCCCGGAGTGGACTGCAGTATATGGAAAGCACTTCTTCTTCCTCCTCTGTTTCCTTTGTAGAGTTTTCATTCTCTCTCCTTTTTTCCACTCTCTCTCTCTCTCTCTCTCTCTCTCTCTTTCTGTCTCTGCGCTGTCCCTCTCTTTCCCTCCTCGGTGTTTTTCTGATAGACAGTGGTATTGCCTGTGGCAGTTTGATCTGTGTCTTCACGTCTGTGTCAGGACGCCTCCCCCCCCAGTGTTTTTGGGGAATACGGGGTGGCAGCGACAGCTCTCCAGGACAGGGTGGGCTGGGGGTCACTGTGCTCCTGTCCCCGGCTCTGAGGGGAGCCTCTCCTGATTGACGGTCCACTCAGGAGACTCCCTGTGCATCGTGGGATGAGAGGCGCGAGAGGGGTCTCGCCTCAGGACCCCAGAGATGTCACCATCGCCCCCCTGACCCACTGCACTGCTACTGTGCCCTCTCAGAGGAAAGACAATCTACAAATATATGTATATTTATGTAGCGAGTAGAATAAAGTAGTGTTTACAGTGAGTCTCCAGTCAAAATGACCAGCAGAATGTGTTCTAGACAATCAAGGGAGAGAGGCAGAGGATGGTGTTGCACGAATGTGAAGGGGTTGGTTTTGTGAGGTGTCAAGGCCAGTGCTGTGCTTCTGTGACTCTCTGCCACAGCTCCTTACTCTTGGTGCGTGTGCAGTCAAAGGGGAGCTCTGAAGGCCGACATCCAGTAATGATCGTAATTACGGCCTCCACAGTCATCCACAGTGTGGCTACTGAGCCAGTGAACAGAGTGGACGAACCTAGTAGGCCCCCTCAGAAAGTTACATTACTACTATTGTCTCAAGAACAACTGTATCTCTGTCACACTGGCTGATAGAAGCTACAGTGAGGGCTGGAAGAATGGGGACATTAGTGTTTGTGTTTAATACAGGGGGCATATATGGAAATGGAGTCCTCTCAGAGACACAGATTGTACTGTTTGACAAATCCACGTCAATAAGCTTCACAAAACCTCTTTGTCTCTGCAAGAGCCACTCCGTTACCCAGACAGCACAGCTCTTGGTGTTGTTCATATGAAGGTCGCATGACACCGTGAGGCATTATAGATGAGAGCGCATATTATTACTCCACAATGGAATATGCAAATTCAGAGTGAAACACTTTGATAAGCAAGAAAAGCCTGTACTTGCCTGTAGATAAGACAGAGTAGTCACTGAGCTTGGCTTGTGCTGCCCCCTGCTGGAGGAGTTATGGTGTGCAAGGTGTTCCTGTCTTGTACAGAGCAGTGGGAGAGCAGAGCCTCGCTGAAGCAGAATGTCATTGTGTGAGCCTCATCTTGGGGGAAGTGTATGTCTTACTTGTAAGTCACGGTGTGGTTAAAGCCAATACAATGTAGCTGAGAGTGTCGTAACATCAGGTAATTGCTCCCAAAGTTAAGTCATTTTCACATTGATGAACTTTTCATGTTAAATGAAGCTGAAGGTGTTTCTGACTGTGTAAGTGACTTTAGTTGCTCTGTGCCATGTAGCTGTATGCACCAGCCTTTGGTCACTGGATGTTCTGTGTGCTGAAGTGACTATGACTGCTAACGCATTGCCAAAAATGTTTGTGTTCGTTATTTTTAGTCTTGTGCAAATGTACTTGTTTGGCCTAATTGTCTTGTTTTGTATAAACGTCACACGTGAAATTTATGTGACCAGGTAATCGCTATAAAATTTATCCAAAATATATGCCTTTATTGTTTTTGTTTTTTTTTTTCAAGAAATGTATTGAAATCTATCCTTTAGGACATTTATTTATAGTTTTTTTCCACAGTGAATTATTGTTTTGTTCTTATTGTTTGGTTCATGCTGGAGACAGGATGTGGTATGATGGTACAGGAAGTGAGAGAATAGGTGGGGTGATTGAGGGAATCGCAATGTGTCAGAAAGACTCTGGTGTATGTACATTAAAAAGTTATTGTTGAAAGGTGAATCGCTGTGTTATGTGATGGTATGTGTGTTGAAAGAGTAAAGACACAAACAGATGTATAATGGAATTGAAACATTACCGAATAAATGACCTGAATCCAGAAATGAGCTAGTATGTTCATTTGGCCTGAGGAATCTGGTGACATCTTGGTAGGTAAGGCAGGGCTTTTCTATTTGTACCAAACCATAGTGATATATTAACTGCCCACAAGAAGTGATACCATATTAACTTCCCATAAGATGTAATGTCATTTTCACAGCATTTACTTCTCTTTCAGCTCCAGAACTGTACTCACTCTAAAATTACAGTGGTCCATTGCTAGAAATGTTATTAGTTTCTAAATAATATGCACCTGATTTTTTAAGAACCCTTCAACGTGTATTAAACTCCTGCTATGTGACAAAACACACAAGTGACAGAGGAGGAAAGAGAGAGAGAAAGTAGATAAGAAAAAGATACATCTATGATAAATCTCCTTTTTACATTAGGTAACTTTAATTCCATAGGACTGAAGTGGTCACCAGGAAAAAAATCATCGCATAAAAAAACATAAAACGGCCAATAAGGACAGCAGATAATAATTATCAGCTCTTTTCTCGAGCTGCTTTGAAGCTGCGCTCAGATTTCCTCTGCTGCTGTTCCTGTCTGTGCACGCTGTCCTCGGAAAACACTGGCACCTGTTCAGCTTGCACAGGCTAACAATGGGATTGCCACGGACGCAAAGGCCACACATCAAAAAGCCAGGAAATATGAAAATATGGTGGCGCACTGGTTACAAAGACGAGTCATTATTAATGTTAGGAAAGTGAAGGCCCCCCCATCCCCCATTCAATAGTAGTATCCTTTTATATTAGGGGCATAAAATGTTTAGGCACATCCAGTGTAGCTCAAGTGGTTCTTGGGTTATTACAAGCCACAGTCCATGGGGACACACCTAAAGCTGAGAAACTGCATAAAGCTGGAGTATTGATGTGGGCTGATCTAGATTAATCTGCAGCCAATCAGGACAGATCCTTTCCTGCCCCTCTGTCTTTTGGTAAAGGATTCTACTGAACAGTCTCTTTAATTGGACCTTTTGCACCATTATAAGATATCTTAAAAGATATAACTTTGTAAACAAAGCAGAAAGAGGTTTCATATGAAGGTTTTAAATAAATACACTCATAACATTCCCTGAAATATGGTCAAAGTGAATCCAAGTAAAATAGGTTTCCTCAGATCTCACCATCTGCAATCTTCTTAACCGTAATTCAAGCGAGTGATGGAATTGCAAATGGTCCCAGCCTTTTTCTTTGCTTTTATTTGGGATTATTTGCATTCCTCTGAACTCTATAATTGCCTGTCTTTCTGGGAACTATGTGAGCTAAGCAGAGAGAGCAGGACATTCGTCAGGCTTTGTGTCTTAATGTGTCAAAAACAGTGCTATCACTGCTTGTAAAAAGGATCAGTCTGCTCGCCTTTCTCTGATTCATGTGAAAGTTCTCTGTTGTTAAAGACAAAGTTTCCATTCAGACATGACACAAATATCTAAACTGGAAATTCAGACTCTTTCACACTGAGGAAGCACTTCATCCTGTTCAAACACAGGAGATTAATGAGTCTGAAAAATGAGTCTTAAAAGCTGACCATTGACTTATTTTCATACGACTATGCATTACAACATTACAAACAGAGCAGTTTAGGAAACGCAAAATAGAGCAAAAGAGAAAAACACTAAAAAGACACAGGCAGAGGGAAAACGTCATGTACAATAACTTGGATATGAGGCTGTACAGACCAATTTACAAAATACAACACAGAGTACCTGAGGTAAACAGTGGTGTGCAGAAATATATCCATTCAGGTGGGGCCTGCAGTGCATTTTGTTTTAATCAGGACAAAATTGTTTTTATATCCATACTACCATTTATTGATAACTTAACCTTGCCTTTGTATATGATGGCAAACAAAATGAAATTCACTGCAAGTTGTCAGACCTCCAAAAATATTTTCCCGATTGGGGTTGGAGGTAGTCCAAAATTGAAGGCTGACATGATCCATACCTAAACAGCACTGGGAGGTGGTCTTGTTTCAGGGTCTTCTACAAAAAGACCCATCATTTTTATGAAAAATTATTGCAGGAAATAGTAGGCAAAATTAATTTAGCACCAACCAATGAGGATTTTTTCGAAATGGTTAATTGTTTAGTTCTCTGTGCAGCTTGAGAGATTACATTGTGATACACTTGCCATGTCCACTACTCTAGTATCAGTTTGTTACAGTTTGGTATCATATGCACCCCTCCCTTGTAAATGCTCTACCACAAAGGAAGTTACATTGTATTTTGTATGTGCAAAAGATTATTTATTAATTTATTGTGTGCCAATGTAAATGTGCTCTCCCTTAAGCTCATTTGAAAAGATGGAGGAGATACTGCCCTCTTGTGGCACAATGTGGTAGTTAGAACATGACTAAAGACAAGAACCTGAGATATTGACACACACACACATATATATATATATATATATATATATATATATATATATGTATATATATGTATGTATATATTCATTAATCTAGTGTAATGGGAAATCTGGAGCATTGCATTAACCACTACATATTGAATACTTCAGTGTCCCCTGTTTGTGCATAGACCAATGTGTCACTAGCACACTGCGTCACATACTGAAATACATGTATTTGCATGGTCTTTTTAATATTGCGCTGCTGGTATCTCAATAACGGGTGCTGAGTAGGGCACATTGTGACCTGTGTGGTTGATGAAAATCAGGCCACAAATAATCTTTTATTTGTTCAATGGACATGTTTTCCCCATGTCATGTTGCCCCATACCATTTTCCTACCCCCTACCATGGGGTGGGAGTATGCAACATTTGGATCTGTGAGAGCCTATTGAGTCTCTTGATGGAGACTCTTTGATAGAGTGGATAGAATGTTGCTTGCAGGAAGTGGTGTGCTTTGTGGAGAGAGGATGTTTATGGGGACGTAATTTTGATGATTATCTTGTTTCCCAGTTTTGCGTATCATACCCACTGTGTCATCAGAAAGGCTGTGCTCCTCTGGTAGCTGGCAAACAAGAGTCCCAGATTGCATCAGCCTGGTGAGGTGTGTGTGTGTGTGTTTGTGTGTGTGTGTGGTGTGTGTGGTGTGTGTGTGTGTGCATGCAAGAAGCCTTTCCATGACCTTAGTGCTGATCACACCAGCAGGACATCTAGCCAAACATGCTGAGATACCTCTTCTCCTTGACCGCAGGGTTAAACACCTAGCGGGGGTGATTAGCATTGGCTGCTATCCAGCCAGCAATACCGAGCTTGCGTTGACTTATATTCAACCTCTTGCTGCTGTGCAGCCCAGATATCTCAGTGGAAGATAATGGGAGGCTGGTGTTGCCCCTAGAGGCCCTCAGTGCACTGAATAAGACACCTTGCTGTTAAAAAGCAGGTTATGTTTTGCCCATCTCTGACACAATTAGAGAATATTATACTTTCCCATCTCTGACACTAAGAAAGATGTTGTTGTATATGACAATACACAAGTTTGATTCTGATGCTACAGGGATGTAGCCTGACCCTTGGGGACAATATCTCTTACTAATACATGGTAGTTGGCAAGATATAAAAAAAGGGCTAAGTAAACACCTAAAAGGGTTTCACATTTACCTTGTCTGCGAGTGCAGCTGTGAAGATGGAAATCTTCACTAACGAGTATCTATCTATGTGTGTGTGTGCGTGCGTGCGTGCTTGTGTGTGTGTGTTTTAAAACCCCATATTGCTAAGCCTTTTCATCAGTTTCAGTGTTTGTGTGCATGCAATTTTATGTCTGTTCAGGCATTTGATAATTGATTAATTGATTAATTGATGGACCATGTCTTCTAATCAAAAGTATAAGGTGATATAAATGAGAGGAAGATTAAAAGACAGGAGAGCAATGGCAGAATAGAGAGGGTTATTTGGAAAGTAGCTATGCCTTATTTTAATGTCATTTATGTTCCTGTTTTAGACTATTTTCTTCCGTTTACTTCTGCTTGTTTTACCTTTTTTGCCTGTTTTGTGTGTAACGGATTCAGAATTGTGTGATATCTCCATACCACTGTTTTCTTCACACCTGTAGAAACTGATATCCTCTTCGACCTTAAACTAAACAGTAATTCAGGGATTGGCTCATCTTGTGTGTATTTGTGTGTGCGTGCGGTACGTGTAATATGTACATGTGTGCAGTGTGCTGTGCAGATGTGAGCCATGCTCAATACCTCCTACGCTGTTCTCTGGCTGATCGGAATCTGGGACAAAAACCCTACCTGCTGTCAACACCAAGGCCAGTTGGTTAGCCTCTGCATTTACCTGACACCACAGCTATGCAAATGAATGCATCCCTGCACAGTGGCATAACTGCCATCAGTGCTGCCTGGGGCCTGTTAGAAAAGGCAAATAAGGTGGTTCAATCACAGATTAAACCCACGGGAAAAGGTTTTGTGCAGCAAGCTTATGCACATCATCCTTGTAAGGGCCATTGACTTTACTTGGTGTATGTTTTATATGTCCAGCAACGAAAAGTTTTCAAATGTTCATCTTGAAATACTTACTGAGTTCTTATAAAAAAACCCCCAAAATTAATTTCTCTTTACGATGTACATGCCGAATGGTAAACTCTACCTCTATACATTTGAATGTAAACTGCCCTTCTAATTCCCCCCTCCCATTTCTGAATTTACCTCACCTTATCCTTCACAGCATTGAACCCCTGTCTCCAGCACCCCACTACCCCTTAACACCCTTTAAAGGTGGACATTCCTGCCCTGCTAAAAGACAAAGCATGTACCATAAGGTGAATTTCAAGTAGTAATATCAACTGTATCAGCAGCATCAATATCCACCTATTACAGTAGAAGTAATGCTTCATTGGCCAGTCCTTATCCTTTTCTGAGGTAATCTGCTCATGTGTTTCATACTTTCACTAGGTGGTTTACTCATAACACATAGTTTCCCATGTAATCCATTTACTGTATTTGTTTATTTCAAAAATGGTCGTCCAAAAACCCTGATTGCTTTATAAATTCTGAGGGTGTTTAAGTCAATTAATTTTGGATACTTTTTATATCAATTAAATATTACTATATGTTTCACCAGAATTGTTGTGTTGTATGCCAGGAGAAAAATATATGGGTGTGGTGGGCTATTTCCCTATAATATCTCCATCTTCTCTTACATTTTGCCTATAATAAGAAAATGTAAACTGGATTTCCATCTACATATTCTCTGGTATTATGAATTTATGGTTTTATACAAATCTAGAGATATGTCTTCCCATTCCTCAGCTGACTTGATTATCTGCCTCTATTTCCCATATGAGCTTCATCTCAGCTTTCTGATGTTTCATTTTATTGTAGGTTTTCTCATTAAATGTCACAAAGGGGTGGTTATCATGTAATATTCCCTCTTTATTATGTCATTGAATGATCTATAGAAGCAGAAATGGGGTAGGCTATATTTTAGCTTAACATTTGAACAATGTTAAAAATACTCCATCACTCTAACATTCCCAAACTAATAGTAAAAATACAATCTTTAACCCTCAATTTTTACTTCTTTCATCTATACGTTTGTATAATCTTATGTATAATAAATGTCTTATTTGATACTTCTACATCTTAGTATTTGGTATGAATGTCATTTTTCCCTCCACATGATTCAGGCCCCCTCCATTTTTCTGAATATCTGTCAGATAGCCAGGGAGTAATACAATCAATCAATGATATATTCTATAATATCTATCTATAAATATTCATTTATGGCTTCATTCCATTCCACACAAATGTAATAAGAATCATACTCCATTGCCTAAATGTATTCATTGTAATGGGTATCTGGTGTATTTCAAGAAGAAATCAAGTGAATTCCATTTTTCTTATTTTATTTCTCCCTAGAAGCAAGACCGCACCAGAGTACATCAGTTAATTTCTCAGTTAAAGCGGTTTTACAGTTTCTGATGATTTGTAATTATATAATGGGAGTATGTAGGGGGCTCACAATCAGCTAAGACAGTAAAAGCTCTTGTTCCAAGAACAGGAAGAGTCCCATGGCCCAGGCCCAGAACCAGCCATTACATCTACAATGACCAATGTGGGAGCTCCATGGAAGAAATTAGCCTTGCTGTACCCCCATTACCCCCCCCCCCCCCCCCCAAACCCACTCCATCACCTACGTCACCAGCACCCCAACATGCACCCAGCAAAGGCTGTCAGACTGTTCAGGCAGATTCAGGAAGCTCTCCTATCAGGATGAAAAGGTTTCCAGGAACATCAAAAACACAGGAGGGCAATAGGTTATGGGATATGGAAATTCCCCATATTTCCAATGCCATGCAAAAGTCTTTGGCATTTTGCATTATCGTACTCAGTTGCATAAGGAAACTACAGCATTGTGAAATTCTCTTACTCTTACACATACTTTAAGTCCTGATGTCAGGGCTGACCACAATACTGTTGAATAACAGACAATGACATCTGAGCCCTGCCAGTTTTGTTGTCAGTTCATTGCTTGTCTTATTTTTGTTACAGACACTATCCTTCTTAGTAAGCTCTTGGGTCTCACAGTGCTGGGGTATTCAATTACAGAGAATGTTTCTCTGTACTTGTTGACTGTGCTTTGGACACCACTTAAAAATTGAGTCATGTGATCTACTTTAGCCAATGTTTTTTGTTCTTTATGCAGTGACACAATTCTATAGCAATTTCCTTATCCATAAACCAAGGTATATATGTCCATGTATTATCCATGTATTGAAATCACTGAATGTGTTTCATTATATTACATTACATTCATTTATCTGTTGCACTTATCCAGAGCGACTTCCAGCACAAAAGAACAGAAGTGTATTCATTCAATATGTATGAGCAACAGTGTCAGACCAGGGTAACAACACTCCCAGACCAGTGAGTGTGAGCATAATACTATTCAAGCCCTACCCTAAGTTGACTTGTGCAACCTGACTAGATATAAAATAGATATCAAATACTAGACGTAGCAGGTGTTAGGGGGCGAGGACTGAGGTCGAACCGAGATTAAGTCCGAAGAGGTAGGTCTTCAGTGTGCATTGGAAGATGGCCTGTGATTCTGCTATCCAACCTTTGTGGGGATCTCATTCCACCACTGAGGGACCAGTACACACAGGGGTTGCGTCTGAGAGTAGTGGCCCTGTTTGGACAGGACAGTCAGTTGCCCCACAGTTGCAGAGAGCAGTGGTCACAGAGACGAGGGAGCTCTCCAGTTCACTGCTCTGTATGCCAGCACCAAGGTTCTGAACTTGATGCAAGTGGTGACAGGAAGCCAATGAAGTTTCGTTAGGAAGTTCTCCCACTCAAAGACGACACGAAGCAAGGTCCTGTCATATGGCCTTTACTACTCTTGTCAGAGGGAGCAGTCCAAGCAAGCACCAAATGCGGCTACGAGTGAGCTCAAGAACATACAGTCAACCGTGGGCTTATGTAGGCTATTTGTTTACATTTCTTCACCTTATCTATCCTATGCAGCTTCCACACGACAACACTATTTAAATGACATTATCCTAATGATGCACTTAATGATGCTACGGCCCCACAAAGACTTACGTCTAGATGGTGTGAACAGTTTATTGGTCGGCACTCACACATGGACTCCCCCCAAAGGGCATAAACACTAGGGTTACATAAGGACACTGTTAAACAAAACGTCATTGTAATGACACTTCTATTATGAAATTCATCCAGGCCTACCAGTTTGTTAACCTTTGCACAGTGTGACACATCCAGAGACAACAGGCTAGACATCTAATGACAAATAAAAAAAGGTAATGAAATCCCTCAGCTAGGCTTCAGTTACTCCTATATGCAAATTGAAAAAAAATTGACTTTTTGTGAATAAACAACTCAAAGTATACACAGCAGTTACAGTTCACACAGACTTAAACAGAATCACACGGAAATGCTTTTTGATAGAATCACGCGGAACCACAATAAGCAACTGGTAGTGTGACACACACGTTCCAAGAAAGCTCTCAAATGAATAAAATTGGATATAGTTCTAAGTGATATTTACTGAGCTCTTTGAGAAAATATTTGAGTCCCCTTGACTGAGATGTCTTGTGGTGACTGTTTACTGAGGTGAGCCTGCACAGACTATTGCACTAATTAGCAGACAAATATATGCAGGAAAGCCTATTTAATCATAACAGAAGGTTTCTGGGCTCCTTTCTGAATTTCCCATCATTTCTACATTTTGTGCACTTTTGTGTTCTCTTAAAGTGTGCTTTATGAAGTATTTTCTTTCTGTTTACAGACTATTAAGCCAGGCCAAGCAACAGTTTTGTAAAAACTACTGGGCATTTTCAGATTTTTAATAATAGCAAGTGAATGTACTGCCAGTGAGCGTGAAACACTTCACATGAAGGCCACTGAGGAGGAGTCAGCCTGACACATCAAACCAGTTCTGAAATCATGAAGTCTTGCTGTGTCACCACGGAAGGACTCAATTGTGCCATCAACTGATTATAGGGCAACTGCTGCCCTATAAAATTACAAACAATCTGCAATAATTGCAGGACACACAGTCACCAACTGTTCCAACACAAACTATCAATACACCTAGTTATTTCTCTCCAGTTGTTGGGCATCTGTTGTTGTGGTGGTAGCTCCTCAAAAGATACTTGAAAGAGACATTATTGTTGCTCCTTTGACCTGATACACCATGCAATCTAAGGAGTTAAGCTGCAAACCTTTGCGTACATGCACTAATTTTCACCAAGAATCACAGTAAAGAATATTGAAGTAGACATGTAAGGGCAGTTGAAGCAGCTAAACTGTAATGTGTGTTCGAGGCATAGGACACTGACTACAGTGGGTCCCTCCTGAATGGGTCAGTGGTGGTGTTGCTACGTGTTTACCCACAACATCCTGGAATGGAAAAGGGTCGCCTTGGAAGCAAGGCCCAGGCCTCGCGGAGAGGGCTCACCTGGGAAAGCCCCAGGCCTGGAACGTGTGTGAAAAACATCCCCACGCTGCTGATGCAACTCAAGGCAACAGGGCTAAAGTAGAGCCGGCACAAGCCCCCAGGTCTCCTGAGATGGCCCCTCTCACTGGGCTGTGCACCATCTCCTGGGAGCCTGCCACCTCATGTTGTGTTTTCCCCCCCAGTAAAGCTACTCCTCCGCCGTGGTCCCTGACAGCCAGCCCTGTAGTTCTGCAAATCCATTGTGCAGATAGATTGCCTGCTCAGTCTAATAAATAATCCCTTCAGGTGTGGTCAGAACAGCAGTTAAACTGCTGTAGTGGGACCCAGTCTGAAAAAATAAATCAATAAAATAAAATAAATCTGGGAAAAAATTAAAATTTGGGAAAGAAAAACTCAATTTCTATTCCAAAGGAGAGACATAGCCAACCGTCACCATCAGTAAACACCTAATTTAGCTCACGAGGAAATGAAAAATGGAAAAAGCAAACTGACAAAAGCATAAACAGTACAAAACACCAAGCGGTTGCTGATTAGAGCCGGAACAAGACAAGGGTGAGGGGGGGGGGGATGGGTCCACATGTTGTCTGAGAGGCAAAGCTTTCATCAGCCAGTGTTGAAGGCGCCTCTCCCAGACAGGTGTGAACGGAGATAATTTTCACTGGCACTGCCGAATCTCTTTGATCTGGAGTAGATAGTTACATGGGGGTGAGATGAAAGACAGATCTTTCTGAACCACTGGATATTTTAATTTATTGCCAATTGGGTATCAATACACTCCCCCTCACATTTCCCCAAAATTATCAGGTTATATATATTTTATATAAATATTGTCTTACCTGAGAAAGATGTGTATTTTCTCAGTTTTTGGCTGACAAAATGAATTATGTTGATTATATTGTTTTAATGATATCAGTGCTAAATCAGTTTCAGTAAAAACCCTTTACACGACTTTAAACATATTATTAAATCAAATACAACGGGATTCCTCTTTAAATGTTTAAATGAAATATTTTAATTGAATGACTTGCAATTTCATGTGATAATCTTCATTTTGTAAGTGAATGGTAGGGCTTCACTTTACACAATTATTTCTTTGAACACGATGAATGCAGTTTTATGCATCCTTAATATTTTTATATGTACAAGATGTCATACTGTAAATAATGATGACACTTTATATTATAATTACTGTTACTGTGTGTACTCTAATTCACTTACAGTCAATTTCGGGCGGATCACCTCTTTAAGATAGTAGGCTACATGGTAGATAGCAGCCTAAGGCTCGAATTCGACAATGCATCTGTCATCCTCAATCCTCAGGAAAAAAAAAACCAAAACAAAAAAAAACACATCCCTATTCTGTGTCAAACTCTGACAGTCTCATAAACACAGTACATTCAAGAGCCGACAGGAGGCGCGACGCCCGCTTGTACGTGAGTGAGATTATAAATGCAACGTCGGGCGGCGGAGTGAAGCAGTGGAGAGGAAGGAGTACGTCAGAGAGACAGAATGGCGGAGGCAGGTTGAGAAGAGATAGTAGGAAAGCCATATACAGCGGTCGCAGAAGTGTGGAAGCGGCGAGTGTTTCATCCGTCGTTCGAACAATGGCCAGTAACCTTAATATGGAAAGACAACAGGGCAAAGGAGGCGACAGGAGGCAAGGCGGCGATGTTTCTGCGGAGAGTTGCGATATTTTGAAGCATTTGTTGCCAGCCGCGGTCGCATCCAGCCAAGATGGCGAACAAGCTGTATGTGAAGGACTAGCGTCTGAGCAAGAAGCTACTGAAAGGCGGAGGAGCGGTGTGTCGGAGCTGAGGCACAACAGTTCTCCCTCGGCATATCAGAGACCATTAGACGAGTTGCCACGGCTAAACTTTCAGATACCGAGGAAGAACAAAGAACGGAAAGGTTGTGCATTCTCTCAAATTCATATTCCTAAACACAGAGGCTGTATTCTGTTCCATAGTTCCATCTGCTGCATGTACGAAGCAAATCGCGTTTCTTGGCTGAGGTTAGAGAATTGTTGTGGGTTGATCCATCTGCAGAGGGTAGTTTATTCCGCGAAAAAAACCGTTATCTTATTCCTGCAAACAATCTAAAGAATTCTCAGTGAGAACACTGCAGGTAAGTTTCAGAGCTGGGAGGCGCCATCAGATCAGAGGAGGCAACCACGTGAAGATGGTACCTCGTTTTAACGAGTTGCGTGGCTCTCTGAACCAAGACCAATCACAACAGTGGAATGATGCTTAACTTTATTCTTGGATAACATGTAATCCCACACCTGAAGATCAATTTTAAAGGATTTTTTTTTTAAATGATGCGTTCTTTAAAGTATGCCTTGTTGCCCTCAGGTGTCAAGTTATGTTTGGTTGGCCACACCCATCACCAGTGGATATCAACAGAAGTCCCTTCATTCATGTACTCACCCTTTCTCTCCACCCATTCAGTGTAAAATGCAGTAGCTGAATTTTTTTTTTCTGTTGGGATGCTTTCATGCATTCTAGCTATGTGGACAAACAGTGATTGTTTGAGCCCATATACTCAATAGTGGAAATGACAGTTTGACATGCTGTCAACAGTAGCTTCAGTAGTAGCAGCAGTCTTACCAAGAAGGTATTTATGGCTGCAGGTGGGAAATGCCAAAGTTGGTTTGCAGCTGTAACCCAAGGCATTCCCTTTTCTGATGGTTCCACGTCACTCCCAGGTCCACGTCTGATGGCTCCATTTTAAATTGAAGGGAGGCATTTCCTTCTGTTTTGCACCTATGATTGGGTCCTTGTAACATCCAAGAGAAGTTGCTCTTAAAGATCTCTCCAGAAATGGTCCTTTTCTCTTTCTTGAAGAACTGTGCTCTTCTCTACTGATTAAGGGCCAGCCATGGTCTCTACCATGGTTGTCTACCATGTTCTGTGTACTTTGCAGTTCTGGTGATTCCCATTCTAAAATGATGATTGAAAGTCCTGGGATGCTTGTTGCCAACACCTAAACAGCTAAAAGCATTTTGGAAATTATCATGTTTTCACCTTTCAGATTTTGTAGGTGAAACTTTTACGTTGAACCTTAAGCAGCTATGTAGGTTCACATGGATACATGACAATACCAGCAGTTTTGGTTGTTTCAATCTGGTGTGAATGGTCTTAAACTGAAATTCTTGTCTGCTATACTTAAATGAAAGGCCCTGAGTGGTGTTTTGTGTTGGGATATTGTAGTGTGGAATGAACAACAAGTACAGTTTTTAATACTCAACTTGAAAGTGAAACTCGTGAACATGAATAAACAAAATATATGCATACGCACACATGGTCCCATTTCGTTTTGAAATCGATTACACCTCTAAAGTCCTTTTAATGGAATGCATCCTGGATCGCACTGCTTGTTCATATTAACCCTTTAGGTGTTCATGGGCAGTATCCATTGTGTTCTAAGGGCTGGACTGAGTCTGATATTTCCCCAAGATGCATACCTTTAAAGTGACTACTGCACTCTCAGAACTTCCTAATTCATCTGGATGTTTAAAGACAAAAATCTGTTAAATTCCAGCTATTCATGTAAACCGCATGTACAAAAAGAAATGCAGACACTTGTCACTACATGTCACGTCACTAATGGAGACCCTAAAAATGAGTTTTGACTGCTGAGGTTGTTTGAGGCTTTGGAAAATTTCTCACTTGCCAGAAAGTGATCCAGGTTTCCAGCTCAGTGCATTAAGTGAGACATAATAATTGAATACATAAATGCATAAATTGAAAGACCGCAACTGTTACATGATTACTGTCACAGCTTAGAATCGTTTCTTCCAGCTTCCTCCACAGATAAAAGATCAGGGATGAGATGTTGCAGAGAATTGTTTTAGTCTACAACACACTAAAAAGGTGTCATTTTTTAATCAATTTGTGCAAATTTTCCATTCACAGAACTAGACATCGTTTGTAAACCAAATTAGTATTTGAAATGTGTAGCTTTGTGACACCAGTGCAAGCAAAAGGTTATTAATTGTTACCTTCGTGGGAGATGTTACTTCCTAATATTAACGCATTAGCTAACTAATCTTTGTCACCCCCAAAAATAGCGAAACATGATGGCAATTGGCCATCTTATGTTTCGTTTTTAGCTGTTCATTTTATTGTTAGATTTTCAAGACCATTACACTGTCCTTTGGATAAACTGGTCAAAACAAAAGGTCTGTTTGTTGTATTGTTGCTGCCCGGTGTCAGGAGTCTAGGATGCTTTTGATTTTGTGAAGCACACCTCAGAGGGAGACTTCAAAATGTGTTCCTTTTGAATGAGTCTGAGACATGTGTCTGAAAGTTACATACAATTTAGGTGTGAGAAATTATAAAGTTGCATCCCCTCTCTATGTAACCATGATAAAAAAAAACATTGTTTATAAGCTTGTACAGAATGTTAGAAGTACATTATTTCAGTAGTCTTGTTAACAAATGGTACAATTTTGGCTACTTAAATAACCATCATAGGTATATCATGATGTTTTCCCAGTAAGTAACAGGAAGACACTTTTCATACTTTTACTTAATATGTGGGTAAAGAGGCAAATCTTGTTGAAAATGTGATGTCTCCGATAGTATTGCGCCAAGATATACAATTCAAGTCATTGATAATTTCCATGATGTTTTTGTCAGTGTAGAGAGCTTATATTGATCGCAGTATTCTTGCAATCTTGTTCCTGTACTCACAAAGGCCGCATGCTTCAAATTTTATGAGTCAAAAATGTCGGCTCTGTTTAGTGACTTATCTGGAATGCTGGATGGAACAGCATACAGATAATTGTCATGAGACTACAGAAAAAAGGTAACCACTCCAGTGTATTATTCCATTGTTGGACAAAACCTTCAAAAGTACTTATTTTGGACACTGCAAGAGAATTACATAAAATTCAGCAGCCGGTAACAAGATAGAAATCATATGCTGTATTTTCACTTCAGTAGGATCACAGTTGTAGGCCTATATTGTGTTTGTTCACTGAAAATTCAACATTTTTTATGTGTATCTTGGACTCACAGCTGAATAATCAAGTCTCATGCAATTTCCTTTCAGTACCCACAAGGAAATAATTATCTGTTGTATTTATTTTGAAGCCCTCTGTCTTTTAACCTCATCAGGAGATATCGTTTTATCGAATTGACAAGAGACCATGAACCATGCATATCAGCTTGATGACTTAGATGTTGTGTTTTGAGCATCTCTTTTGTTCATAGATGGGCGCTGCACCAGTAGCAGCACAGTTTGTCTGAGTCTTGTTATCCTTCCTTGTTGTTTTTCTATCTATCTATCTATCTATCTATCTATCTATCTATCTCTATCTATCTATCTATCTATCTGTCTATCTAGCAGCCTGTTTTACAGAATGTTAAATTTTTTATAAATTTCTGTAACTTAATGTCTTAGCCAAGAGACTTTCTTAGTTGGAATGAGTATGAGCAGGAGCAGTGATTGATTGGAAGATCTTGATTGGCAAGACGTGTAGCTGCTGAAATTATATGCCCATTGTGATATTTACTTGCCATTCTGTGTTGGTGGACACAGATGGATTTGTTACTGCCCGTATACACACCTCAGAGCTCCCACTGGGACTTTCAGTGACCTCTTCTATGGCTTTTGGAATTCAGCCATCTTGGTCTCATGTCAGAATCAGAAATGGCTTGTTTTTCACCGTGATGAAAGAATTTAATGTGGCAGATGGATGCGTGTATTTGTTTCTTCTTTCATAACTGCCCCTTATGCGGTTATGAGAAGTTTTATGCTGGCCTCAAATGAGCCCAACCTTGTCGTGACTGCTTTGTGAGGGATGATCACGATCTGCCTTGTGGTAGGCAGCCCCCTTGTGCTAATGGCTCTGCATTATGAGAGGGCGGTCTGGGAAGCGTTGCTATAAAAGTTTCGGTGATGATGTTGCGGTTCAAATTACATGAATGTTGGTTCAGTATCTGTGCCTGGTGTGTACCTGAAGTGGAAGTGGGCCACTGAGAGGCAGGTGCTTCCTGCGAGTCTTTCTTTTAGTATGTTAAAAAAGCACACAATGAAACTGTTGAATGCGAGGCCCATCAATTTGGCTTTGTAATGGGGAGTGCTTGAAAGGGAAACGAATGCCTGTTCGCTTGTTTTGACTCAGTGGATTTTCTGTTTCACGCCGACCAATCGGTACTAAAAACCTGAAACATTATTGACCGTTTCTTAGATCTGACCATGAAAATAGGTTCTGGGAACTGCAAACATTTACCACAAATAAGACATGCAGAGCAATGACACCTTTTTTTGCCTCTGGAAAGGTAAAGTTATCAGGACAGGACTGTTAGTGTAACACCAACCACTTGCTAAATGCCATTCTCCCTGCCCTCTTTGACAGTGTACGCCACGTATTGTCAGTATACTGCTTACTGTTGTCCCCTTGTAGTAAAATGTAAAAAGAATTGTATAGGGTTGACTTAGCCCCATTAACTTGTAAGTTTTTTTACATGTACAATTTATGTAAATGTTTGTGTGTCCACCTGCCTCTCTCGTGATGAATTTCTGGCAATTTGTACTTGGTCTTATACAATGTGCACATTTTTATGTAATTGTAAACTGGATGCATAAGTAAACCTTGGAATTGGTGTTTTGGCAAAACAAGTGGATAGTGTGCGTTTGTACCTTTGCCTATACCTAATTCAAGGTTCATGTTCTGTCTTCACCACTCATAATGAGAGCTGCTGAGGGTTGTTCCATGCGTCAGGCCAACATTTTGCCGTCTTTCCCTGCTTACCACAGCCTTGTTCCAGTACCTGTCCCAGGGGTCGCGTGAGTTTGAAGACATTGTGAAAATCCTCTCCTCCTGTTACCGTGATGCCTCCTCGGCTGGGACGTTTTCCTACACCAAGGGCCGACTTGTCCACAGTGAGCTGCTGGAGAAGGATGTGAGCAAATCATTTTCAATTGAATTCTGGGATATATTTACTTCCTCTTAACAGCAAGTCCCTTTTTTGATGGCAACTCATGACCTTTGTTAGTGGAGCTTGTCGTCTCAGTTCCTACCGTTCTAACATGGGTTTTGCTGTGTGCTGACTGGCAGTTCGTTGAGAAGAGGAGGGAGCTGAAACAGGATGGGCGGACAGACAAGGAGCTGTTGGAGTCCTATTGTTTCCTGCTGCCGGATCCCTCCAAGGTGGGTGGGTCTGTCTCCATGTGCCAGCAGGCAGTGGAAATGACCGAGAAATGTCACCACCAGTACCTGCTGCTCGCATGTTTCTGTCCTAGGAAACACAAGACCAGGTCTGGTTGACATTTAAACCCGGCTTAGAATCACTGAAAAAAAAACACTCAGTTTACCAGACAAACCACAGATTGATTTGTTTTACTCAATTTGCTTGTTAGTTACAATTATGCCACATTTAAAGCCTGTAGGGAAAAATAAAACTAATAGAAAAATTAGCTTTTTATCGTAGTTTTGGTCACATTTCCAGTAATCAGATATTGGGTTGGTCTTTTCAGTGATCAATTTCTGAAGGCAATGAAAATACAGCCACACGTTCCCACATTACCCACCTCTCTCCTCTACCGGTTCCTGCTCCACTGCCCCTCATACAGTGATTATCAGCTGCTAGGGAGGAGGCTTGTCCTTTCACTGCTGCTAAAACTCTACTCTACGAAGGAGACAGTAGTGATGGCATTCCAACTCACAGGGCAGGAAGGTAGTGACTATTAATCAGAGATAGACAGAGGCACTATCTGTGCAAGAAAGGACAGAGAGACCTTCCTCTGAGCTGCAGGAGTAGGGGGGTTCACAGCTAGAACAGAAACACCTCATTGTTTTCCCATGCTACAGCAAAGAGGTGCCGTGAATGAGTCAGTCTTATGAATACCAGATGTGTCAAATCTCTGCAAAACATTTCTACATGCCAAAAAGATCCCCTTGTAATGATTACAGTAGTACAGCACCACACTCGGGAATTCGTTTTCTCCCTTTTGTTTTCGTCCAAGGTCGTTACGTAAAATGAATTGGAGAGGGCATTGTGCGGGGTTATATGCGCTCTCAGCTGTTTTTTGTTGTTCTTCCCACAGCTCCACTTGATCTGTGAGAAGGGCCTGTCGGTGGGGCACACTCGGATCACCACGCTGGGGAATCCCGCAATGGGTAGGCGCAGAGCTTCTGATTGACGCGATTGTCGACATCGTCAGTTTCGTTTCCTGATGCGGCTGATGTCACACCAGAGCCTTCTCAGCTACCCCCTCAGCAAATTGTCCTTTGTTGTGGTTTTATTTTTGGCTTCTCTGCTCAGTACACATTATACTTCTCTCAGCTCACTGAGCAGATAACTTTTAATAAATCTTCTGAGGCAGGGAGCAAAAATGACTGGTGGACATTTGGACAGTGCTTGTCAGTCTTGTCTCAGGGAAATGTGATTCTTACTGTTTGCTAGTTTTGTTCCCACAGAACTTTTGTCAAAATGAATATCTTGGCTATCCATTCCTCATTTGCCTGGGCAGTGCAGCTGAACAAAATAAAAATAAACGCTGTACCTTTATATTTTTTATAAGAAGAAACACCCTCCAACCAGTATACTTTCAGGGCGGACTTTTATTAGAGATGATGCATGCAGATCAGTATTCAGTTAACAGCTCTGTCAAGCCTAATTAAGAGCTCAGCTGGAACGAAGACCAGCACAAACACACACACGAGACCCCATGAGCAGGGCTCAAGAGTCCTGATTTAGACTACATTTAATGCTTCATAGTTGGGTGGGGCAAGATATCAGTGAATGTTCAGTCTGCTTGTCACACTGTGTGAGGGGACAGTGGTCTGTTTTGATATAGCCTCTGGCCTTGTCATGTGACTCTAACATAAGGACATCATTTTAGGGGCTAAAGGGTTACTGTCCAAGTGAAATAATAGCCAGCAGCTGGACAGAGCTATACATTGGCTGTGGTTTGGTGGTTGGTGCCCTAGTCATTATGGGAAAGACTTTGAAGTTCAGTGAAATTCCACTTATTACTGAGGGCTGTGAGAAAGAGGTTGAGTGTTAAGAATGCGTTGATTGTCAGGCTGTGGTAACTTTAAATGAGTGAAAACATGGGGGTTACAAATGGAAGTAGAAAATAGTTTTGGTTAAAGCTGGATTCAATAGGTCAGCTGGAACAAGGTCCTCAGGACATTCTCACTTGCTGTGACCGTGTGGAACACATCTGTGTGATGGCTGCTATTTTTAACCCCATGGAAAAGAGAGTGTCGTTTTTTGTAAAGCTTTTGTTGAAGAGGCAACGAGAGGGAAAAAGCTTCAGTTTGCCCCCACGTGGCAGAACTGAAGTGCAAGAGGAAGAGGACTGACCTTTCCATGAGGGCAGGATGGGTGGCTTTCTTCAGCATGTGGGAGAGGTGTTGCTTGTTCCTCTGCTAAGCAAATAAATCTGTAGTGGCGATGCAGAGGCGGTGGTGCTCTGTTGACTGCAGGGCGGTCAGAGTTGTTGGGGTGGATGGGCTTTGGTGAATAGCTGAGCATTTACTCATCCCAGTGCTACAGCCATTACCCTCTGAGCTCAGAGCACGGAGCAGCAAAAGCACAACGCCCCACATGCGCTCTCTGTTCACAGCTGGTGCCCCTACACAGGAAGGTACTGCCCCAGATCAGCTGTCACCTGTTTACTGAATGGAAAATATTATGGCAACCATACTTTATTATTTTTTTTTTTTTGCCCAACCAGTAATCACCACAGGGTGCCCTTTATTTTAATTGCTTAGCAGACAGCCTTAGATGTCGCTTTAGGGTGATTCATTTATTATGTGTAAAATGTTTTTATGAAGTGCTTTGACAGGGTCACTCCTTCTGTCAACCTGCAGGTAATAATGAAAGAGTATCTGTTTATGCTTTGTTGCTGTTATAGGTGCTTTCCATTCATCTCGACTGTTGAATTCTGGAAGAGTGATTTTGTCCCATGTGATATGACCCACAAGGATTAATACTAAAATATTTATTTTTGTCCTCTCAGGTGTTTATCTGTCCAAATACTCAGATTTGCTGAAAATAAATCCTTTTGACCTGGGTGCCACCGGTGATATTATTATATTTAAAGTTATGAAGGTAATGTCACAAAGAAAAAAAAGGGTTTTCCTTTCTCTGCATCTTAATTTAAATGAATTTAAAATGGTGCAGCAGTGCATAGAAGGATTACTGAATGACATGCCTTTCTCCCTTTCAGGGCAAGGTAAAAAGCATATATGAAAATATGTCCAAAAACCTCCTGGATCCCACGCCCAAATTTGACTGTCATGTCTCGAAGAACGCCGCCAGAGTGACCTCTCTTCTGTCGTACAGAGCATTTGAGCTCACACAGGTGCATGTTGGAGCAAAACCCACATCGCATAGTCACTAATGTCAGGGAGCACACACACACATTACATGCTTACTGAATGCTAACTGTTCATGGTCAGACATGGTGTGCTGTCATTGAAAGACAGAGGAGAAGCTCAGTTCATTGTTCACTGATTGATTGTCCAGTGTTCGTTGTTACATAATCCCTGCTCAGCCCTGTGGTGCTTTCAGCCATCTTCCTGACTTGTGTTGTCTTGTTTCCACAGCAATACTTCTATGAGTACTCCTTTGATGAGATTAAATCCCGCCCCCGACACGTGTGCCCGTATGCAGTGGTGTCCTTTTTGTACAAAGGCAAAGAAGCCACACCCCCTCCAAAACCTACTGCCCCTCTCAGGTATCCTTCTGTGACAGTAGTGTTATTTCTCTGAGTTTGGCATGTGGTGACGTATATATTAACTTTAATTGTCAGGTTTCAAGCAGTTTCCTGTTTTTGTTTTCAGATTAAACAGCAACATCTCTGAAGGAAGTAGAGGTAATATCATTGTATAATTACATACATATATATATGTATATATGTTTTCATATTGTATTCACCTTACCATGTGTTGGTACAGTGTAGACATGCACATGCTCCAGCAGTTGTGGTTCACCCCATGTCGTCCTCTCACGGCAGCCAGGAGCAGCTACACAGTGTGGAGCGGGCAGCTGCTTAATGGAGGCAAGGTTGTGTACCAGATTGGCCTCCGCTCCTCCACCCGCCCGTTTCTTCCCTTCAAACTGTGAGTCCCTCCTCTCTCTTCAGATAACACTGCTTTTTAGCTCACGGGTCAGCAGAGTGAAAGTATTCCGACAGGGTCCTTTTCTCCCAGGAATGCGTGAATACAGACTCTGAATTCTGGTAGTCACAGTGTGCTGAACTGCTTATCTTAAACCCATACAAATTCCCAAACTTAACTTCCTGTTACACCTTTGATAAAGACTGGAGTGTTGAGGGAAGTGCATGATGTTCACATGCACTTCCTGTGTTGTTCTATTGCCCTTCATCAGTAATGGCAAATTAAATCAGGGACAGATCGATGTAAAGCATTCATTTCAACAGAGGTTTTCAGAAATTAAGTTGTAATTAAAAGTGCATTTTTAAATTTTAAAGACAGGGTGTGTTTCGTTCTGCTGTACTACACCTGTATTGTCTTGTGTTGGTTTTCTGGTGCAGTCCAGAAAAGCTTGAGATCGGTACGGTGATGAACCTGGACCAGGTGAAGAGGAAAATACCAACGGTTCTTTTCTCCTGGGACACCTACACTGGAACCCGAGAAGGTGAGAGGGTTTTCCCAAACAGCAGGTTCTGTAAGCGACTGGGAAAATCTGTTGCGAACATCACAGAGAATGGTTTTGGTATTGTGCGAACCAATCGGAACAAGTGTTAGTTCATGTGTGTGTGTGTGTGTGTTTTTCAGTTTTGAAAAGTGGGATGTACTGCAGTCTGTTTGAGGTGGTGGACAAAAGCAAACATGGGAACAGTCTCACAGGCCTGCTGCAGAAGCTGGAGAGAGACAGAATAGTGAGTCTTTTGAAGTGATTATTCAATTGTGCATTTTGAGGACTTGACTACCAATAATTGATGAATCAGACCTCTTACATTCGGGTTGAATTGAATTTGATCATGTGTTACCGGCCACAGGGATGACCTCTGTTTCACCCTCTCTCTGCAGGTTTTTGTCAATACATTGCTCGACAAGGGTTTCCTCTTCCTCTTGTCATCAGCTCAGATGGTCAGTCCCAATGGTATGTTACCCTCCTCTGTTGTCTCACTGTTACAATAAGGATAAAATGTTGTTGGAGGCCACTGTGCCTTCTTGTCAGACATCATTGGTTTGTGGGGGTTTTTTGTGTTTCAGACAGGCGAGGAGGGTGGACGAGATGCCTGCAGGCTCTCTTTGTCTTTCAGGAACCAAGAGGAGTTACCAAGTTATGTAAGTGTAGGATGGCCTTCGTCTATTTTTACTCAGAAGTAATTTCATTACATATTGGAAGCTGTCAACATAACAGGGGCTCCAGCCATCTGGATCTGAGCTGTTTTTTTAATTTCTTTGTAAAAGTTGTTCTTCCGTAACTTAACACTCATCCTTAAAATCTCACCACAGACTCCCATTTAATCCTTTTTCCCAAAGCATCAAAGCGGCACACACCCCAGGAGCCTTTGCTGCCTGAATCCCAGAACCCTGTAATGCCCCACTTGGACACCTTCATCCCTGCCTTGCACTACGCCCTCATGAAGGTGCGTGCCAACCCCCCCGCGGACCTCGGTGCTGGAGTGGAGCGCCAAGCCCGGGACTACCTGAGCGGCCGTGACGATGGCAAGGTACGCCTCTATTACATGAATGAGTACAAGCAGAACCTGGACGAGCGGGAAAAACTCCATCCGGCGCCCAAACAGAAGCACAACCTCGAGGGCTACCTGCGCTCGTACATATACCGCCCTAACGTCTACCTGCTGGCCGTGGTGCAAGCCAAGGAGATGGTGGAGAGCCTCCGCCGCGCGCCGGAGTACAGCCCCGTGTCAGACTGGGAGGGCTCGGACAGCCAGCCCCCCGATTTGAAGCACGGGGGACTGCAGTCCAACGGGGCGCACGGAGCCCAGCTGTCCCAGGCCGACAACGACCCCGAAAAGATGAGGGAGCTGCTGAAGCTCATCCACATGTGGAAAAGGAACGAGGGGGAGGCGAGGCAGGGGGCAGAGGGGCGCGAGGGGCTGGAGGAGGGCGTTTGGGAAGCCCGTGGCTTGAAGAGGAAGCTGGAGGAGGAGACGGCAGAGGCACCTTTCAAGTACCTGAGGAGGGCGTCTCTGGACAACGGGGAGCACAGCAGAGGTGAGGTCATCCGGGGGTAAAGCATGATACTCAGTGAGCTGTTACGTGTCACGTGATTCTTTTGGATGTGTGCATGTTTGTGGGTAATCCCATGTGTGTTCTTCCCCTCTCAAAGACGAAGAGGGTCATTCCCCTCCCCCCCTGTCTGCGGTCATGAACTGTATGGGGCTCCGTGACTCTGACCTGAGGAAGGACGAGTCCCGCAACGCGTCCAGGCTGATGGAGATGCTGGCCACCTTCAACAAAGCCACGGCGGGGTCCACCTCTGGTCTGTCCGAGCACCCCGGCAGCCCGGTGGGTGGCGAGGGCAGAGAGGGGCCCGAGCTGAATGACTTGCCACGTTATGATACGATGATCAAACTCGGCCTCCCCGCCCGCTGCGACATCGACCTGCGGAATCAGACCAACGACGAAGGCCAAGATGAGCTGGACAGAAATGACTATCTGGAGGTATTTCCTGCTACTGATGATGATTCGCAATGACTTGAGAGTAGACAGCTGAGAGTTTTAAGAGCATTTCTGCTTTAGGACATGAATGACCTCATTAAGCCTACAATTACCGTTTAAGACTGAACCTTTTCAAAGTTCACCTAATGCAAAGGTGCTGATTAGATTGGGCAGGGATTTGGTTTTTGACAGATTGAATTAGAGTCAATCACATAACCATCCCAGAGAAATAATGCTGATATTCAAGTGGTGACCACTCTCTGAGACCACGCACACGTTTGGTTACGAATTGTCATATTGTACACGGGTAAAATTAATGGATGAGTTAATTATTGGTGAAGCAGAAATTCTGAATCAAGTCTTATCACTACCCATTATCAATAAAGTTATGAATTTACAGTAACACCTAAAAGCATCCTGAAGCACGTTTTGTACAAACGTGAGAATAACATTTTGCATTCCTTAAATAGAAGTTTAAGTCGAAATTTCACGGGCACTTCGTTTTCCTTTGATCTTGTTACACATTAACAATCGCCGGCATTGAATGTTTTAGAATAATTTGCGTACACACTTGGCTGCTTTTAGCTATAAGTAGTTATCTGTTTTTCTAGGTAGTTAGCGATATCTATAGGCAGTATTTACATAAGGAGTTAGTTTCAGGGATGTTGCTCAAAAATACACATAAATCTCCAGAAGCTGTGAATAGTGTAATTTTCAGTATGACCCCGTCCGTACAAGGGAGACACATTCATATCTGTACCCGGAAATCATACGCACCACACAGAAGAAGGTAATATGCACATGTCCTCTTCCTCACAGCAAGTTTGTCTCGCAGCTTTTCTTTGCTAAAGATAAATGGCGGTAATGTTTTGCATCTATGCAAAGACCGCACTCTGTGCTAGTCATTACATACATTTTGGATTCAGCTTCTGCATGTGAAACGTCTTCAGCATTAGCAAGGCTTGCCTATCGAAAGCATTCATTTTTCGTCTGAGAGTCTCCTGGTTCTTCAGTGTAGATTTCTTAAAGCGTCTTTCCGAGCGTTTAGCCATTATCAAGAGTAACGCTGATATTTTTTTCTGAATATGGTTTTAACGAATTGCCGTGGAAGAATAGAAGCTACCCAGCTATCATAGGAACGCGAACGACATCGGAACCTACCATTACCAGCGAAAGCTATTTATTAAAATATTACTTTGTATTTATCACAGAGTACAGAAGGAACGAAATCTATCTCTCCTAATAGTAAACAGTCGATATTTAGTTTGTATTTGGTGCCATCTTGTGAATAATTATCTGCGTCAGTTTGGCTCTGAACGAAACGAAGGCTTCATTAAAAAGGGTCAACGCTTTGATTCGCGCCTCCTCATTTTGTGTACGAGTGTCAAGTTGTAATCGCATTTGGAATATTAATATTTATTTATTATACAGCATCCTTAGAAGTACATAAAAAATGTTTTTGTACATTTGACTTCCCTCTAGATGTTGCAGTTGCAACTGTGTCGATAATGAAATTGATAGGTTCTCTAAGCTTGTGTTGTGACTTTACTATAACGGCTACAGAACGGCCAGTTTTATCAAAACGTTATATAGTGTCCAATTATCTGTTACCAAAACACAAAGATGGATCTGTTTTGCCTTTATTTAAATTTGTAATACATGGTACACGTAGCCTGCACCTTAGTGTATTTATTTATTTATTTATTTTGCCTGTGTGTGCAGGACCAGACGGCTGGCAGTATGAGCAGCTTGGAGGTGTTCAGCCCATGCTCCAGCAACGATCAGCACCGCACAGAGACCCTGGGGGAAGGACAGATGCCCTGGGTCCTCATTCCCATAACAGGTGTGGCCGTGATGCTATGGCGTGACATCCAGACTAATGGAAACAACATGTTTGGATACACGAAAGTAGCTTGAGGAAATGCATAAAGATGATACTACTGATTGGTGGATGTTTTCCAAGTCAAGGAACTATAGTCTGGTTAATGTTTGCCAAAACACGACAGTCAAAGTACTCAGATGAGTAGCTGTGTTGCATGACACAGCTACTGACTGAGACATCTGTATCTGCATGGTATTTCCCATTGTTTTACTGTTATTAAAAAAAACCATTATCTACTTTTATTTCTGTGCATGCATTACTGATAAAGAACTTACTCAGTTTCATTGTATTGCTCCTTCTCCATCTTCTTAACCCTTGTTGCTTTGATGTAGGTATAAAATTGGACAGGTATTGCCTCACAGAAGAAGATAACCCCCAAGATCCTCGCTTCCTGCAGAACTCTGCGGTGTCAAACTACACTACCCCTGAGAAAGGCCTCAATGCTCTCCCCGAGGCTCAGGATGACGGTTACATGGGAGACAGGGTGAAGGAGGACGAGGAGCGGGGGCCAGAAAGGCCAGGCTCCACCCATCCACCAGACCAGGATGGTTTCCCCAATGGCTTGGACAGCATCATCGACGGGGAGCTCAGTGACTTTTCCACGGAGATGCAGGAGCTTTTAAGGGGGGAGCAGGTCTACTACAGCTCTGAGCCGACGGCGCCGGCTCAGCAGCGGCCGCTCTGGACGCCAGGGGCAGGGTTCTCGGAGTACATCTCGCACTACACCACCCCAGTCCCCACCCACAGCTTCGTCAGCACGCTGTGCGAGAGGATGAGCCGCCTCGTGAACCCTGAGCGGGCTCAGAGCGGCGGTGTCACCGCAGAACGGGTTCCCGACCTGTCGCCTCCCCCTGCTCACGCTCCAACTGAAGCTGCTGCCGTTAGCACTGCATCCCTGACCTCCGTGTCTGTCCCTGCCCCTAGCCCTCTCAGCTCCCCGGCCCACGTTCATGTTCCCCCTGCCCTCGCTCCTGTTCCGGCCCCTGCTCCCTCTCCCTCTCCTTCTCCTTCTCCAGCACTTGTTACTGCTGCCTCTACTTGCACTGCCCCACCTGGCAAACCCGTGCCCTCTCCGCCCCACAGACAGCCCCCTCAAAGTCTACCTCGACTCGGTACCGTTAGAGAGGTGCACACGCACGGCTCTGTGCCTCAAGGGCTTCATAGGAAGACTGAAGCGGACTCCAGGAGGCAGCCCGGGCATGAAGGCGGGGCTCCTTACGTGGCCAGGGGCAGCGCGGAGCTAGAGCCCGCGGCTGTTAGCGCTGCTGCGGACGGAAAGCAGCACGGGCAGCCGCTGGGTGAGGCCGCTCCCGCCCCGGGCCCCACCGTGGACCCCCCCTCAGGTCCCGCTCCGGCATCCATCAGCAGCCTCATCAGCCAGCTGAAGCCTGAGGTGTTCAGCAGCCTGGTGGAGATCATCAAGGACGTGCAGAAGAACGCAGTCAAGTTCTACATCCATTCTCAGGAGGAGAGTGACGTCTGTCTTGAGATCAAGGTATTGCACTAACCTTCAGATGTACGTGTTACCAAAATGCACGCGGGCTCAAAATTTTGTAAAAGTTTGTACCTCTGCAACACATCAAAAGCACAGCTCTTTGTCTTTGCAGTTATTGTATTAGTAGTCATATCTTAAGATGATCATATTTGATGATCACATAACACACGTTATAAATTGCCTGAAACTAGCTAGCTGGTCACACAGATTCACAGAATAGTGATTCTTCAATTTTGGTATGGAGGAAAGGCTGACATCTTCTCCAGACAGACACTGGAGCAGTGGAGTGCCAGATAAGTCAAGGGGCTCTAGTGAGTGAAATATCCTCCAACTCATTGAAATGATGTAGAGTCCACCCTGATGAAGCAGGAGAAAAATTCACGTGGGACAGATAATCTCCATACAAGTTGTAATTACCTGTTGATGAATTATTCATCTGAGAACAGATTTTATTATAATAGGTGCAATGAAACATAAAGGATTAATTATTCATGAATTATTTATTTAAAAACCCGTATGAATACAATATATGAGTCCATGTAACATGACAATAGATTTTATATCCATGTGTTGTTTTTTATTGTAGCTCTACAAAAAATATTCATGTGGTTGCCTGTCTCTCTCTGTCTTCTGGACATGAGCCTCTAAACAGCTTGTTTGGGACAATGCAGTGAACATCTTTCAGGAATTAGAGAGATTTCAAAAGTCTGTAAATAAAAACATGTATAATGACAAAATTCAGTTCTTCATCTCTGATAAAAACATACACAAAGGGGGGGGGGTAAATAATGCTTATCGACAGTTGTAGTAAAATATATGAAAATGTCTCCGTTTTCTTGCTGTGCCCAGGAGTACCTGATGAGACTCGGAAATGTTGAGTGCAACCCCCAGACCTTCTTGGAGAGTAAGAACAATCTAGACAAGCTGCTGATCATCATTCAAAACGAGGACATTGCTGCTCACGTCCACAAGGTAGCTCACAGTGAGGAAATGACAGTGCCACCCTTGGCTTTTGATACAGATGTGGATTTTTGGTTTGGTCAGAGATATCACACAGCAAAAATTAGCTCGTAATGAATGCATTTCAGCTGCTCTTTATAAGCTGTGGCAGAAGTGTGGTTGTCAAAGCTAACCTCAGACGGCTTTCTTTATATATGATATCTTAGCTGTGTGTGTGTCCTTACAGTAATACAGCAATCTGAGGGTTAGGCTGCAGTCTTAGGCCCTCTCTCTGTGTTCTGTGCCCGTGCCCCAGATCCCAGCACTGGTATCACTGAAGAAGCTGTCGTCAGTGAGCTTTGCTGGAGTGGACAGCCTGGATGATGTAAAAAACCACACCTACAATGAGCTGTTTGTGTCCGGCGGCTTCATTGTGTCTGACGACTTTGTGCTCAATCCAGACTTCATCACTCACGGTGAGTCTGACGCGCACCTTGTTTCAGAGCAAGCAGCTCTCAGTAAACGCCGCGCTGGTGTCTTGCTGTGGAAGGAGATACTGAAATACTGACCTTAGGGAATGTCTGCTGAACCGGGAGCTGTACACTGTCTCTGCTGGCTTAGGGATTACAGAGCTGTGCAGCACCGCTGTCAGTCAGGAGGGCTGAAGTTATGCAGTGACTTGCGCCAGAAAACCAGTGATAGGGACGTGTGGATGCCGTTGCTATTTTCCATAAGTAAGAAGGTGTTTGAATGGATGCAGGCTGTCTGAATATCTGCATTTTCATCTCTGCACATAGGGACAGAACTGTGGCTAATTGGGTAAATATTTGATAAGGTAATGTCTGGGTAGCTGTCGTATTTGCTGTTGTGGACAGCTTGAAGCTCTGAGACAGCTTCACTCAAATGACTCAGTTCCTGCATTCCCCTGCTGTGTCACACCATGAGTCTGCATGAATACATGACCACTCTCAGTCCAATAGACCCCCCCAAAAGAGAGAGTGATGGCCTGCCATTGAAATTTTGTGGTCAGTTATTTTTGGGATCCTATTTTTAGTTTGATTGCATTGAAGCATTTGGCTTAGAGAGGGAAGAAGTGGCAGGACTGTGACACTCTTAGCTCTTAGACCATCACGGTATATTACCACTTGAGGGTTTCGAGGGACCAAATGCTGTTTGTTGTTTTGTGCAGAGAGGCTGCACACTTTCTTGAAGTTCCTGGAGCAGCAGAGCACTCCGGAGAGCCTCTGGCAGTGGAAGGTGCACTGTAAAACTCAGAAGAAACTAAAGGAGCTGGGCAGGTCAGTATGAAGCAAACGACACACGGTGACTCACGCAGAGACCTATTAACCATTGGTAACCAACGAACCACTGTGATTTGAGAACCTTTGGCACACACATATTACAGGGGATCTGAGAATTTTCAGTTTGATGTTTCATTTTCCTTTCATTCCATTATTAGTCACTTAAAATGCTCCATTAAAAGTGGATGCATCTTGGAATGCTTTGGGTGCTGAGGCTTGGTAACAGCACTCATTTTGCCTTTCCTTTGCACTTACCCTCTGCCCTCCTCAGGTTGAACAGTGATGCTCTTAGTCTGTTAAACCTACTCACCACCTATCAGAAGAGACACCTGGTGGAGTTCCTGCCGTACCACGAGTGTGACGCCCCATCCCGCCACGCCCCCGATCTGGAGTGCCTGGTCAGGCTGCAAGCCCACCACACCCAGCACCGGCACATCATCTTCCTCACAGGTACACCGCACACCCACCACCCCCCTTCGGGTGCACCGTTCTCAGGCAGCTCCACATCATTTCCATTTCTGCATGAACGCACAGCATGGCCCAGCTTTACACTGATTACGGGTCAGGACAGACTCACAGGCTGAGTGGTTTCTGCAGCGTGACATGGAACACCTCAGACGCCTCCAACAGCAACACCCTGCATATATTAAGATTTTGCATAAATGGTGTAAATAATGTGCTTTTAACAGGATGAAAAAAGCACAGGAAACCTGCCGCCAGCGTGTTCAAGGTAAGATAAGGTTTGTTATAGTGTGGCTGTTACTAAGTAGGCTTTGGCATTGTGTTTGGCAGAACGGCGGTTTGAGATGTTCCCCCACTACTCCAGCAATGGGATAGTGATCGCCAGCATCGATGACATCATGCACAGCTTCCACAGCCTCATCGGCTTCCATGACAGTAGGGAGGAGCTGCACACCTTAGACAATCGCTCTCATCCGACTCCCCCTACAGGTCAGTTTCTGCGTTGCAATGACGTGATTATGAAGTTGTATTGCAGCCACGTTCCTCCTGCATTCATTGTGCATCACCACATTCTTGTGAATACCAGTGTAATTTAGCGGTCTATGCGTAGGTGAATTAACATGAAAACACACAGTCAGCTGTTAAATAGCATATATTGTCCTCTAAATTGACTGAATGTGAATTTTAAAAATCTTCACTATATTCAGGAGTTATGTGTACTGAAGTAAAAACAAGCTGTCAAATAAGGCTTTTGTAGTAATATTTCCAGTCGCCTGCATGGTTTAGTACCTGTTGAGGGTTCACTGCACTGCATTCTGCCTTGCAGTGGCGAAGGATGACTGTGTGCAGGAAGAGGACATGTCTCTGGACTCTGAGGAAGACTCCCCTATAATAGAGGGGCCCAGTGCCCAGCTGCCGGATGTGGGAGCAGAAGGTTTGGCACAGCAGCCGCCTCTTCCCCAGACAACAGAGTTTCGTCCACCCCTCCCAGACCAGGACATCGCAGAGGCGAGAGCACACACGTCCTTCCTGTCCTCTGACGAGACGCCAAAGCCGCTGGACTTTGAGGCTCTCAAGTCCGCCATTTCTCAGTTCAAGGCGTCCAACCAGAGGCCGCCTGTGGACTATGATGTGGGAGGGACCTCGCCTGGGGCTTTCAACGTCAATCCGCATCAGAGCTTCCTCTGCCCGGGTTCACTGCGGACCCCTTACTCCGTCTCCTCCGGGTACTCCGCTCTCCTGCCCTACCCCACCTCTCCCTGCAGCGGCAGACAGGAGGCAGACAGCAGCAGGCTCCCGGCCTCGGCTGCCCACCTCAGCCATCCACTGCTAGTCAACCAGGAGGAGGCGAGGCCTGTGCAGGCGTTGCAGGCAGTGACTCTCTCCCCTCTGGGCTCCTCACACTCCCACCCTGGTCCTGGTAGCAGAGGGACAGCATCCGCTTCCATAGACGTCAGCATGTCACTGTGTGGCTCTCAGGACAGAATCGGCACCGGCCCCACTAGCACCATGCACTCTGGTGCCGCACACAGCCACCAGGGCCTCGCCGCCACGGCGTCCCCAGGAGCCTGCTACCTAACCCCGGGCAGCGTGAGCAGCAGTGTGGGCGACATGGCGCAGCACGGCTGGAGCCACCTGGCTGGGGTCAGCAGCGCCTGCGGCACTCCCACCAGCCAGGACGACGGGGCGCTTGGCCTGGCGGTCGAGGGTCACCGGGGAAAGTCGGCCACCCCTGGCAGCGGGAACAGTGCATCAGGGACGCCCAATAGCCAGGGAGGAGCCACGCCCAGCTCTGCCAGCTTCAGCCTCCAGGGAGGGGTGAAGACGGCCAACCTGGGCGGCAGCACTCCCAGCAGCCAGGGCAGCCTCACTCCAGTGCCCAGCACTGCCAGGAAAGGCGTGGAGAAGGCTGCGGCGGCCCCGGCCAGGGGAGGCTCTCAGGGCAGCGGGCTGCTCCCCCTCCCCCAGGGGGCCAGCAGTGTGAACAGCAGGGGTCGGGGAGCCAGGATCAACAGCAGCGGCGGTGGTGCTCCTGTAGGGTTTGACAGCACACAGGGGAACGGAGCCAACGCCACTGCTGCGAGTTTCAGGGGACTCCCACCAAGCAGCAACAGATCCAGACCCAGGGGGTGTCGGGACAGGGGGGGCTCGGCGTGCACAAGAGGCTTGCTGCAGGGGAGGGGTGCGTGGCAAGGCTACTATTTGGACTTTACAGAGGACACCTATCCCTGGAGCGAAGGCTACAGCAACCAGGGAGAAGGGTATCGCTCTCACAGAGATGGATATAATGGCTGGTGAGCCGGCAATGAATGTATATAGTTACCCTTCAGAGCGCTTTAAAAATGACTAAATGGAATCCTTGTTTTCTACCAGTGAGAAAAAAAAGAGACTGAAAACAGAAAAGATACAGGCAGTGCCCAGTGTCCTACTGTCAGATGGATGCTCCTCATGTTTCAGATCTTGTTCAAACCACTATATTTGTATTTGCCAAGATTATTTTATTGCCTTCAGATGTTTTTTGTTATCTATTTCCGTTTTTCTTCCGATATCCTTTTTGTTTGTGAACAAAAGGGTGCATGCCTCTTCTTTCAACCCTCAGACAATACAGCCAAGTGGCGTTGCTAGCCGCTGTTACTTTTAAACTTTTTTTTTTTTTTTTTTTTTACATACTAGGTTGTTCAAAATTGTTGACGTTTCTATTAAAACATGCCTGTATCAAAACTACTGGTTTTGTGGTGAACATTACAATGATCTACGTACAAAGCACAGTCCATCTCAAAGGTACATCAGACTGGCAGTGATAATGGATATCCTGTAGATATAGGTCAGACATATGGAGGAAACAAAAAAAATGACCCTCAATATTAAAAAAAATGTATGACAGGCCATTAACAAAGATATAAATTAACTGTTTTCCGTAGAATTTTAGTGTTGAGTTTGACACAAACACCTCTAGTCCAAACTCTGAATGACTGCAAACCCGACACAACATTACTGTGACCTGCAGTAGGCCTTGAAAGGATGTCAAGAACATGACTTTGGCCCAAGCCGCATTTTTGCTCGCTTGGCCGTAAGCGCTAACCCCCTGAGCAAATTTTACGAGTTTTATTCAACTGCAGCGTCCCGAAAAACTACACCACAAAGTGGTACAGAATTTTACTTCCGTTTGGACTGGTCACAACACAATCGCGCACATTTTGTTTCGTTTATTTGATTTGGCGCTTGTTGCTAACGCCATCAAGCAACTTCCTTTTCAGGTAAGTCTATAAAAAGTGTTGTCCAGAAGAGGAGGAGTGAAAAAACTTTGAACGCGAGAAATGGGTGTCTGTTTAGGTGCAGTCTGGATGGGGAGCTCAGCTGTCAGCATTAGCTGAGGCTAACAACGTTTTTCGGTTTGTTGTTGCTATTAGTTTTCGTCGGGACGTCGGTTCATCGCGCTACGCTGTTGTGTAGCTTGGACCCACAAGAAGACATTTTGCAGAGACCTGATCACTTTCCCTGAAGTCGAGTTGGACTATTTCCTTTGTGTCACCGAGTCGGTAGGTTCACCTTTTGCTACCTTGGACTGGGAGGACTGGGCCGTTGCAATGTTGGGTTTGTTTGTGTGTTGTGCACGAGTGTATGGAAAAACAAGCAGGTTACGTTAGCCACTTCCTTTAAAACCATTTTCATTTTTTTGTCGAGTGACTTGCCATAACATCTATATTATGAAGAAACAGATAAAACAAATGCATTTACATTTATTCATTTAGACATTGATATTGATATTTCGGATCTAGTGTTACTTCTGCAGACTGGTTTAATATTACCTTCGTGTTCCATTACGAAAATGAAATGCATTGTAATGTTGCCTACTGAAACACGATTTATCCAACTTGGGCTGTTTAAAAACACGATTAGAATGACTAAAATGTAAATGTATGCTTTTCAGCAAAGTGGTCTCCAGATACGATCTAGGTCTCCTTATGCCGTTTCCATGGTTTCATGGAATCACGTTTTTTTAGTTACTCCTTCTCGTCAGGACCCACGACACTGGAATGACGACAGCAGAGTGTATTTGAAATGCACTCCCCCCCCGCCCCCCCCAAAAAACCTCTCTCCTTCCTCCTCAAGCATGTACTTGTGTGCTGTCATGTGAATTATGACGTGTCTCGCTCACAAGACACAGCCTACATCTTCAGCCTTAAATAGAGCCCCACAAATCAGAGGTGTTAACTACTGACCAGCAGCCTGTTGTGTGTAGGGCATCCGAGGACACTTCAACAGTATACCTTTAGATACTTTGCTTCATATAATGAGGGGAAAACTTGTGTATTTTTGTCACTAGAGCCTTGTCAAGTTCAGACACGAATGTTTCTTCATATTGTCCATGTCAGGTTTCCTTTACATTTCTGTGTGGATTTGAATGGACTCACATCCTGCTGCCCCCCTCAAAGAAGTGATGTGTGGACAGCACTGGTTTTCAAGCCCTGCTTTATTTAAACAAGATTACATTGTTAAAAATTACTTACGTACGTCTCGTACCACAAACATGATTAGAGGTGCAAATGGTCATTTTCAGTAGTACAGGTTCAAGTCTCAAACTTCAAGTAATTATAACATCCTGCGGCCCTTCAATTACAAGATTTTGCATCAAACGAATACCTAATAGAAAAATGTATCCACTCACACACAGACACTCATTGATAGCTTAAATACTGCTTTGAGCTCATCCCATAGAGAAATAATGATTGTGCAAAGGTTTCAGTCGTCAGTGCAATCCCAAGTTATAAAGGGCTGGTCGGCTCCTGTAAAGTGCAGTTCATTCCCTTCATTTCGTGCTGGCTCTGGGATCAGAGAAAACGGGATTGTCTGATCACATTTGCTGGAAGTGGGGTGAAAGGTTTCCATCCTGGCCCAATAGTAACGGATTGAGTCCTGTCTCCAGTTCTCTCTGCTTCTGCAGTAAGCCCTGAAATTTCAATTTACACATCAGCCAAACATGCTCTGACAGATGGCACTCACTCAACCACATATTAGGTCTTAACATCTTGGAGTCAAAGTACATGGTAAACATAATATGAAACAATATTTTCCTCATCTTTTTTAATAAACTGCCCAGAGCTGACACGCCAAACTAACTGAAAATCTTTACATTAAACTGTAAAATGTATTTCTCTTTCTGTGTCATATTTAACATTCATTCTGATCCCACAAATATAATATATGCTGGAACAAACATGCCCTGCATGTTACTCAAGAGCTGCCCAGAACTGCAGTTTTACAGAAATGATCACCTTTCTTTGCCTAAACCACCACCTATCAATCACACATTCATTCTGAATGTTCAAGAATAAATGACTAAACAATAATGAGAATAAAAGTTGAGTTTTAGAATTACTAACCATTCTCACCAGCTATAGCTGTGCTGTCTAGGTGAGTACAGTGGATTTCAATTCAGTTCTTAGCCTAAGCAAAGTGAATTGGACAAGCAAGGACCGAACTACATGTATTGTCTTATCTCTTAATAATGATGTTCTTCCCGTGTTTGATACCGATTGCCTGTGTTCATGCCTAATTCAGGACCGAAAAAAATACTCAGGGTTGATACATCAATTGCCCAGCAGGGTATGCTAATGATTAATCCTTTGAAGCCAAGATACCCTGGAGCTATGCTGCCCTTTACAGCATTTAAAGGAAAACAGCATCATTTTGTTCAAATGCTGTTGCTGTCTGAGGCTGCAATAACCTCCAGACACTGTAAATGCAACACATCCTTCAGTTACCTATGCTATGTTTAAGCAAAAAAAAAAAACAAAAAACAGCCTTGCAAAAACTGCGTTAAACTGTAACTACAGTATACGAACAGGAGTCCAGCACTCTAAAATACAGTACCCTACATATCTCTGCATCTGAGGCAGCAAGAGTTCTTCCTTTCAATCACAGGGCAAAGTGAACAGTGCACTAAGAGGAATGTAGATGACATCGCCGACACTGCCCTGCATGAGGTTTTATAAAATTCTGATCTTTAACCAATGCAACGTGTAATTTATTGTATTTTTGCTTTTTAAAGCATATAAATCATAATAGTCCTTAACATCTCAATGTAAGCAGCTCTTAAAGACCAATCAGTAAAGTGGTTCATTGCTGGCTAAGACTAAGAGGGCACTTCACACCAGTGTAAAGTAAAGCAGAGATGGACAGAGAAGACAGGTGGTAACGTCAAGCCAGAGTTAACTGATCTGCCTTGGACAAAGGATTCATGAAATTCCTGAATATTTGAAGAATGTAACACATTTATTATATAAGATTACCATTAATATTTCTTTAAGCAAAAATGTATGCTTCACTCTGCGAACAATGTGTCTGAGCTACACATTAAGGTATACTGAAATATGCGAATAAAATATGAAAACAATATTCAGCGTACAAATTTTGGTCCATATGGTGAGTGCTAATATTTGGCTATTATTAGCAATCCAGCCCGAGAACTGTGATATAATATTCATGTGGGTATTTTGAGCTGAAATAGAAGCAGCACGAGTTTTGAGTACTCCCCATTGTTGGTGGAGTACACCCTCTGTTAATCCTTACCTGACGCAGCTCTGAGAGGCCCTTGAGGATGGCCTGCTGTCTCTCCTTGTTCTTCAGCAGCTCTGGGTGCAAGAGAGGGTCGCGCTCGGGGGGAGGGGGAGTAGGCCGGCCGTGGTCAACCCCTGATCACACACAGAAAGCAAGAGATCTTACAGCACAATAACTGCTTTGTCCTGTCGACCGAGACTACTTCCTGTGGCTTTCTTGTTTTTCGGATCAACTGCCTGTTGAGTGAGTGAGCTTGGCTGACTGTATATCTCCTCTTAGTGTTAGCATCATAGGTTCTTAGCCTGTGGAGGGAATGGAGGGTGAGACTGGATATGGAAAGGGGGCCGCTTGTACAAGATGGGACTGGATTTGGCACTCAAACCCCTGTGCAGGCTTTTACCTGGCTGCACCCGTGGACGGGACTCCTGAGTAGAGGGTCTGGAGAGCGGGGCCAGGGGGTCCAGCTGATACACCTCGTCTGTCCGCACGTAAGGGATGAAGTTTGAGGATGGGGGGTGCTCTTCTGTCTCGCCAGGCCCTTGTGTGGGAGGACGGATGGGCTGCTGAGACTGCTGTTGAAGTCTGTGTTTTAGTGCAGGGACTGGAGGAGAGCACACCCTGGTGGAGGAAGGTATACAGTGCAGCATAGGTTCACTTATGAAGTGACACTGATGGGTTTATGCATGCAGGGGAGGTAATTCCTGATTGTTGTCAGTTATAGGCTGGGACTGATACGATCTGTACTGATGGAATTGGTGAGAGGCCAACCTGTTTTCCACGTGGGCAGCCATAGGGTGGGGCTGACTTTGGTGAGAATGATCCTCCTGGAGAGAAGAGCAAACAAAAATGACTAAATCAGTCCTGAGTGTACAGAATTTACTGTCATTTAAAAGAGAATATACACACCCTCATCGCCAACTGTCCATTTACATGCACAGACACACACCGTTCGACTTACCTTTTGCTGTGGGAGGGGTTTGTGCCTGTTTTGGGGCTGTGTGGTGTGGGAGGGCTCTTTGTTGCCGGGCCTGGAGAGGGCGTTCTTCTCCACCAGCGTCAGCAGCTCCATCTGCCTGCGGAGCCGGCTCTCTTGCCGGTGCCTCTGCAGGCCCGCGGGGTAGCGCTCCGAGGCGGGCACGAAGGCCTTCCCGGGCCTCTGCGAGTTCCACTCTGCCCTCCTCCCCGCTCTCTGCCGCCGGTCCGTGCGGGCGAACGCTTCGTACGGGTCCCCCCCGGTGCCCCCGTTCTCCCGGCACACGTTCTCCTTCCCTGCCCCTGGGTTCCTCTCCGCCGGACGGGTGTCCCTCTTCTGCTTTTTGGTGTTGGGAGGGGGCCTGTACTCGGCTGGGATGTCTGGGGTCTGGGCGACTGTGCCTCGGCCTGCCGTTACTGTGGCCGTGCCCACTGTGGTTCCCATACCTGGTCTGCCAACATCTGCGAGAGAGACAGTGCATTATGCTACTTAAACAGCCTTTCTGAAAATAAAGGCTTGAAAACCAATCATGGTGAAGGAGGTGTCTTGAAGTACCGGTCTGCACTGCGGCGTCTTTTCTTGAGGACAGCATGTTGAGAGCCTCTGCGTTAGGGGTCGCTGCCTCCCTTATGGTCATGCTATCGACTGAGATACTGGGTGTGTCCCTGCTGTCGAGTCCTGGAAGAAAAAAATTTAAACGAAATGCAACCAAATCCCTCATGGGAAGAGATTCCACTTGGAGGAAAACGGTCAGATCCACACCCACCCTGGAGAGATTCTCCCTCGACGCTGTGCAGCAGCTTGGAGATGTCGTGACCCTTCCTGGCCAGCTTGCGGATCCTCTGCTGCTGCTTGTCCCTCAGCGCCTCCTGCTGGGCCCTCTGTACACTCAAGTAAAGCTCCTCAGTCTTCCGTGACTGCAGCTCCTGCAGAGACCCACACAAGGGCCACAGCGGAAGATGACAGATCATCACAGCAGTCCTGAGTACACCCTACCCCCCTTCCTGGCAAATAAAAGCTTACTGTCAGCAAAGCTTGGACTTTTAGATGAAGCTGGTTGAAAGATCTAAATGCTTTTGCCTATGCTTAGCCCAAGATGTCGCCAGCAATTAACCCTTTCGTGCATACGTTCACACTGGTGCGATTAGCCATTTAGCTCGTATGGTTACACCGGTGCGATTATAACATGAGATTGGAAAAATTCTAGCTAATTTTAGCTTTGAGGAAACGGTGATTTAACATTAAAAATATAGTAAATGCGGCGGTGAAAACTGAGAAGCTTAATAACTCTAATGAAAACATAATGAACCATATAACGTACCACGCGCACTACATAGCATAAAATAAGTTATGTGCGAAAGGATTAACAAACACTGATTCTCTCTGTGCGTGCTTAAACAGGTTTGAAACGGAGTTTGAAACAGCCTCTTGGTGTCAGTAAATTATGGGATAGGTGTGTACATTCTGTACCGGTGAGGCGCTGGTGCTCTGGGGGTGTGTCCACAGCTCACCTTCTTCTGCCTTTCCCGCTGTGTGTCCAGCTGGTACTGCGCCTGGAGGAGCTCCCTCTCCCGGGCCACCTTCTGCTCCTCCGCCTGCTCCTCCGCCTGCCGCAGCGCCTCCTCCCGATCCCGGTGACGCCTCCTCTCCTCCACCTGCGCCTCTATGGCACGCTGAAACGGGGAGACAGAACCCCAGATAAAGCCGGGCGCTGAGTCTGGTAACAGGGACCTTAACACGGAATCCATCTCTCCGCACTACCAATCTACACTAAGTAAGACCCGTGTTTCCTTTAGCGGTGCTGTACCACACCTGATGCTCCAGCTGTTTCAGGCGCTTCCTCTCTCTCTCCTCGATCTGGGCTGGGTCCAGGAGAGCCGTCATGGTACGGAGATAGCTGGAAAGAAAAACCCAGCCTTGCTCAGCTCTCCTGAAATGTATTATTACTACTGTGCACATTCCTGCTGCTGGTGACTTCGTGTTCTGGTGCTGACCTGGCCCGTTGTGGGACTCCTCTGGTGGTGTCCACGCTCACCCTGCCCAGACTGTCCCCTCCGAAAGGGCTCATGCCTTCTGAAGCCACTGACAGCACACCCGTGGGCGACATCTGGTGGGTGATAGAGCGGGCTGGTAGTTCTGGCTGGGAGGGCGCCCTCTTCTGGAGAGAGTCAAAGTGCATGGCCCAGCGCTCGTGGTCCTCAGCCTGCTTGGAAAGGCACAGTCCTCTGTCAGTATGTGTGCGCATGACGCAGGGTTCTGCCCATTAGGGCTGCAGTGTAGCATAGTGGTAAGAAGCAGGGCTCATAACCGAAAGGTTGCTGGTTCAATTCCCTGCTGGGGCACTGCTGCTGTACCCTTGGGCAAGGTACTTAACCCAGAACTGCCTCTGTAAATATCCAGCTTAATAAATGGATAACATATACAAATTGTGACCTGTGTAAGTTGCTCTGCTAAATGGCAATAATATAATGTAATGCAATTAGTCACGGCCGCAGTGTTCCGCTACCTGGCTGTGCTCCTGCTTCTCCTGCATCCTGCGAAGTTTGGCTTCCTCCCTCTGCTGGTCCAGGTCCTGCAGCCAGCGCCTTTGCAGCTCCTGCTTCTTGGCACTGAAGGCGTGCTCCACCGGAGTGGCTTCCTGTATACAGAACAGAACAGTCATATCAAGTGATGCATGGTAAAATACTTTGGCATCTTAGTGTTTCTGTGTTACCGCAGAATCTATTGTTGCTTATGTTTTGTTTTGAGGAAGTGTCCTAATAATACAGCCAATTACTCTTTTTCCCCTCCCTCCTTTGTTAAAACAGATTAACAATCTGTTTAAAATGAGGCTGCTTAAGTGTGCTGTCAGAAAATGAACACACAATGGCCTAGAGTGGCTATGACACAGTAAACTCGCTCATTTTAAATGGAGGTTTGATGTTGTAAGTGAGTTTAATACCCAAACTACTGCTTTTGATACACTAGGGTCTTGTCATAAAGACAAGAGAGCTGTTTTTAGCCTTTCTGTCCATTTATGCTGTGATTGTAGCACTTCCCAGCCACTGCTAATCACACCTTGTAGTTCCAGTTAACACAGCAATCACATCCTGCTACTGACAGCATCTGGTGTGATCTGAGTAGGGACAATGTGAGCTGGACAATGTGATCCACTCCATCCCTTATCTGCCTAAAATGATCATATTAAACACTTGTGCAGTTGAAATTGACTTTAATCACTGAATTTAATCACTCACATATGCAAAAGTTTTATAAAGTCAGTTGGAATACAATGTAACCACACCCCATTGTCTTGAGCAAGTACAGTGGAGTGCACGTGTATGCGTGTGTGTGTGTGTGTGTGTGTGTGTATGTGTGTGTGTGTGTGTGTGTGTGTGTGTGTGTGTGTGTGTGTGTGTGTGTGTGTGTGTGTGTGTGTGCAGATGCCGAGTGAATAGTACATTAACAATACCCCCGGGACAAAAGCAGAGCGGATGGCAGCTGGAAGGTCTTGCTGGTTGTAGTAACCCGGTGCTGTGGACTGTGCACTGTTGTCCTCCAAGCCTGAAGCTGTCCTGGTTATCCCTCCCTCTTCCACCTGCACATGAGTTCACATGCCCAATGAAACATACATCTTGCACAGTCTGGAGTATCAAAGCAGAGGGATTATTATAACTCAAAATGAGTAAAAACTTTTTTTTTTTTTGCCTACCTTCTTTTGGGTGTCCCTAGAGTTGTGTTTACAAGTATCAGCAGCACTGGGCCTCCCCCATGGGTTATAATCCACAGAGGACTGTGGACTCTTTTTTTGCTGTTGTCTCAGAGCCATCTGTTCATCTGGATCACACACAAATGGGAAATGGCAGCCACTGTTTATTATTAGATTTCAGCTTCTGATTTTCCCTCAGACTCCACTCCAAGTTCACCAGCATCCAAACACTTTGCCAAATGGCATGACTTTTCTCAGGCTATTTCACATGCTAGGTATTGATACAACATTCATGTTTACATTTCAAATTCATCATGAATTCATTTATTTATCACCGAATGATTCTTATAAACAGACTGCTTGATCCTTTCAAGTGGATAATTTAACAGTGTTAGTACAGGAATGATTTTGTCCCAGTATTTCTTTTCATCATTACATGGGGTTGATTCTTAGTAATCCAATTAACTAAAACATTACATATGGAGTCAACTAATCTGAATGCAGCCAGGACAGAGAAGACTGGATATGAGACTGTTGCATGTATTGTTATACCATTCATATAAATTAAGCGTTGACAGATTCAGTAATACATGAAAGTCCTTCAGCCAAACTGGTACCTGCACTCTGTGATCAGAAACTGTCAGTGGCTGAAGTCTGCATATTAAGTGTGACCCCATTGATTCATATCATCATGTGCAGAATTAAAATCAATGCTTTTCCTTAAAACAGCCACATTTTTAATATTGCAAATAAAATGAAAGTAAGTTATGTAGTGCACTCTGTTTGTTCTGATGGCAGGATCTTGTCTGTTTATGTGGTTAAGCATGAACGGTTAGATCTCTGACAAAGACTGAGGTCGAACAGGCATAGCAATAATGTAAAAATGTTTATACTGTATGAATTGTATAGTTAAACCATGAAATAAGCATGCGTGAAGAACATCTACCTTAAGTCTGAAAATTAAAAGGAACTGAACTTTAAAGATATACGGTGCTAAAGCAGGGAAAATTAACACCAGCATTTTAGGTCTTCAATCTTAGGCAAATGAGGCGTACACTTAAAGTAAGCTTCAGTAAATTAGGTGGAATACTTAATGGAGCTCATTTACAAAAATCACTGCCCAGATGTACCATGTTTGTTCCAGATATATATTACACACACACACACACGCATCATGGGCAAACATTCAAAAAACAGTTTAAGTGAGTGTACCTTTTAAGTACAGCCCATGCATGTTTTTGCAAGCCATTATTGTCACTTTTATGTTCAGTTCACACCCACACATATCGTTTCCTGTTACAGTTCACTGAGATTCTCTTCACATTGCTACAGTACCTAGCTCCTTCTTCCACTGTGCCCTCTTGGCTTCCAGAGCTTCCTTCTCCCTCTCTCTCTCTCCCAAGGTGCTGAAGATACCGGGCAGCGTCCCATTCAGAGTCGTCCTAGCCAAAGAAAACAGCGCACAAGTGCAAGATATGTGTGCCTGAATGTGATTTTGCACAGTTTAGAAGTTTTAAGATTTCAGAAGGGGATTAAAGGCTTTCCAGGCAAGATCATACCTCTCATCCTTCCTGCTGTCCGCTGTGCTCCCGTTCCCGGCACTATATGTACACGGAGAGGCTGCGGATGGGCTGCCTTTTGACGCTGCATCACCACTCCCTGCTGTTGCTGTCTGACTGACATGGCTGTCTTGTTTTGAGTCTCCCCCACGTTCTTTCCGCATAGGAAAAGCAACAACAGTTGTATAAGAGGTAACCCATTTTGATATTACAGCATTATAGCCCTCATTTGTACCAGTTATGGCAAAAGGTGAATGGTTTGATGACCCTGAAGTGCAGCTCTGTCCAAATGGAAATTAAATATATTGTAATATATTGAGAAATATGTTGTTCAGCCCAAGAATATATTGCAAATACTTTAAAAAATATGTTTATTCAATGGAGAAATATATGGCAATATAACCAAAATGGGAATAATTTACATATTTTAAATACAATGATTGAACTTTGTATGCGTGGACTGTGAATGCTCACCTGGTTTTTGATTGCTGGTACCTGAGGACTGGCTGATGGTGCTGAGAATCTGCTGCAGCTGATCCTGGGTCAGGCAGACCAAGCTCTCTTTCAGGCTCTCTGGTGTTACCTTTAAAGATGCCTTGGTGGGAATATGCTTGTTTCGTTCGGTCTTCTTGGTTGGAGCACTGGCCTGCAAATGCCCCTTGCTGTTGCTGTTTCCCTTCAAAAATGTCTTCCCAGGAGCCTTTGGACCCACCTGGTCCTCAAGTTTAATAGTTGCTGCCTCTGCACCAATCCTTTTCCTTGAATCTGTGCCCCGTCCCTGGGCTCTGTGGGATTGCTCAGACACAGGCTCTTCAGACACCTGCTTTGACTTAATAAGGACATTTTGAGGCCTAGTTCTGGTGACTACCTATTGCCAACACAAGGACAAAAACTTCACATTAATACTTTTCCCTCCTTTATACTGTATTCTCTTTATTGTTTGGAACATATGATCACATGTTTTATGTGCAAATGACTAAAACAAAGGGAGCTCCCAACTGTGAGGCTTCCACTGGCAAAAAAAAAAAGTATGATACATGGAAAATGTTCATTACATACATTAACATATGGAAAAGCTCATTACCAAGAGCAATGACAAAGCTTAATAGCTTACCTTCTTGGAATTCTTGGACTGAGCATCTGCAACAGAAAGACAACTCCACATGTGAGTAACATCATTTCAAACTCAAATCTATTCACATTGCAGATTTAAATTATTATTAAAACTCATACAGTCCTTTCAGACTAGTATCACATGAAAGCAACAGGAGGAGCACTGCCTACCATGATTGAATAAAATGAGCTTGGGCTTCCCATTCTCAAGTTCGAACATCAGGCCATCCCTACAGAAGAAAACAACCATGGCACATCACATACTGCTTCCTGCAGGATTTTGCACTTTTTACAACTCATCAACAATTAAATACATTAAATACATTTATAACTCGGCGCATATGCTGTGGTGCAGTTCATAAAACAAAATAAAGCTTAACATATGGTACAATTGCTGAAATCCATTAACTAACACAGCAAGTGATATTGCTTATGGGGGGTGAATGATTTCCCACACTTGGTGGCTTCCCTCTAATCCAATGATATACAGGTTCAAAAAATAAGTAAAATGCTGTGAAAACAATTATTAAAATTTTCCTTCTATCAGCCAATGCTTAAAGAATTCTTTTAATGAGTAATATTTTAGATATCTGTTAAGACCTATTTGTATTGGTGCTATGGCATAATTTGCAACTGGTTCTTAGAAAGCCTGAAGCCCAATGTAAAGTACAGCACACTAGAATCAACATCTTTAATTGATCTCAAGGGAAAATAATTCAAGATGTTTTGAGAAAGCAGTTGAATTTAATCACTCAAACCCATCTGACCGCAGTCACATGGATACAGTTGTTAATTAATACATTTAAGATTACACAGATGGATACACAAAACAGTATTTGTTCTAGTCAGTGGGCTGTGTTCAAGTGTGTCCCCTGATTCATGGGAAACATGAGAATACTTGGAAAGATACTTCAGTGTTTTTCCATGGCCTTCTCCATCACACTTTTCATGCTCACCAGCTCCTTATGTGCACAGAACACAGGGGATTATATAGCAGATTAACTAGGGGAATTATGATTAGATAGCCAGACAGACCGCCAAAGTGGATGTTTGACCAGTGATATCATCCTTAGTCTTTCGATAAGGAACTCATTCTCCTTAATGTCAAGTGTGATCCAGGACCTAAGTTTCAGGTCGCATTACTGTGCCTCCTCCAGCACCAGTTAGATTTGGGACCAGAGGGAAGAGGGTAAAAGGGTGGTTGGTGGTTGATGGTTGAAATGACTACTGTCCTTTATTCATAAATAACCAAATACCCACATACACACACAGCTAGACAGCTAAATACTTGGTCGTGATATGATGGTGTCTTAAAGGTTGTAAACTACTGGCATAAGGTATTTTTTATCAAAAGCTCGTGGTAACTGCTCAACAGCCAAAACGTTTAATATTGCAGTTATCCAAGAAACTTTTCGACAACTAGCTAGCTACTTACATATTTTAGCTAGCATTCGACTCAATTAAAATACCTTTCATGGCATGATAAACATTATCTGCACTGCCAAGACATTTTCAACTAAGGGTAGGTAGTCTAACTAGCCACTTCGTAAGCTACAGCCATACATTCGATGGGATAACTAACGTTAGCTACAACACCTACCGAGTTTGGAATTTATCTGGCTAAGTTAGGCACCTTGCTTGCAGCAAACTAACGTACCAAAATGCCGCAGATGTCTATCAATCCTCTTAACTATCTACAGACAATCTATCCGTAAGGCAGACGAGCTAACTAGCTAGCTAGTGTAATAACCCAGAAAAGCACGAAGAAAAATCCTTGGAGCTAGCTAACAGTAGAGAGGTTAAAATGACACTCACCCCAGATTCATTATTGCACGCCGTTGACATTTAGCTAAGTAACAGCTGTTAGACGTAGCTATTTGAAATATTGTTTATTGACTCGATTTCTACAGACAGCGAAAGTCCTTGTGGATGTATCAGTGCGACATCCCTTCCTGAAATCATAATTGTGTACGCTCGTTGCTGGCCACGACCAACAAGAGTTTCGTCTATTGGCGGATTCCTTGGCTGCCTTTCACAAACCAGCGAATCACATACCTTCTTTATACGCAGGTCATTTAATCGGGGGTGGGAAAAGTTTTCCGTTTAACGATACAGCAACATTAAAAACAGAAAACAAATTTACCCAGCATGGCATTTGAAACTCTGACAACAAGAACTCCAGTATAGCTACGTCTATACACACTTTGATGTGATCATATTATTATAACATGACTAGTGGGCACCTACCTAGGACATTTACATTGCCAAAGGAAAAAAGTGAACATAAAATACAACATCTTAATACTACAAACGTCATACATTTTTATGAGGAATCTTAAAAGATGGTATGGTTTTGGTAGCCAGATAGTACCTCTAGAAACTAGAGCCCAATCCCAATAGATATTTAAGAACCGCAAATATCTCGAGTTTTTATTGGTTGTGTTATAGCAATAACTAGATTTTAATTGGCTGTCATTAAGTTGAAACGGGGCGGGTAACGCTACAGCCAGAGCAAGGGTTTTCTTCACTAAGCACTCTGCTTGGTGAAAATTGTTCAGGACCGATGATGGTAGAACGCGGTTTATGTTTTAACAAAGAAGCAACAAGCCCTATTTTGCGGCACATCTGCACCGACACAGGTTTACTCTCTAATCTCTGCAGGTTAGCATGGCTGTTTTGGCTCATGCACTTTTTTTTTTTTATTCGCTCTTCAGGTAAAATCCGATGATTGAGGACAGATATAACTAAAAACACAAAGACTTGACAAACTACGTTTTTCACAGCGTCATTGAAAGATCGAAAGCTCCATCTACAACCTTAACGTTGAATAAAACAAATAAACCCAGGCGTCAGTGCTAATGCAGTAACACGATGACACGGTCCTTAATTATTGCTTATTGCTTTCTCGTCAAATTCAAACGTTTCTCTAGAGTAAAACATTAGGGCGAAAGACGCCCATTCACGTTGCACAGTCGATAATAAAAAAAAGTCCTATCACTGGGTTAGTTGAATTGCCGTTTCTGACCACTTAACTTTGGCTGTAACTTAAAAAAAATCTAATTTGTGTCTGAACCCATTAATAAGCAGATTGTCTGCGAGTGTAGCTAACCCGATGCATACTTCTGCGAACCCAGCCTTATCTCAGAGAAGAGAAATAGAAACCGCGAGTCTATATGAAAGGACCAATTAAAGTATGAGTCTTGGGTGGTTCACGGTTTATGCGGTGGGACTGGCTCATGGCCCCGATAGCGGGCCGCCATTATGGTTTCAGATGTGAAATTTCGTTGAGGTATCTTTGACCAGAAGGGCACCAAGACCCGGATAGAAAAGATGCCGACTGCTCTCCTCACTTTTCCACAGCCCCAAAAGATAAGGTAGCGATATGATTTTACTAAACTAACGACACAGATAGTTAGCTACAACCAACCAGTGTTAAATAAGCAACATTAGAACCTGGTGGGAACGAGGACCCGGGGAAGGGAGAGGAAAACTCATGTAGACAGCCAGCTAGCCAACAGCAGCAATTTAGCTCAGAGAGGAAAACAGCGAAAACAAGAAATAGCACCCCCGCTTTCACGCGTGTCACAATCTCAAGCAGGACCTGTCCAGGACAACGCTTGTGAAGGGCGACGTCTTCAGCCATGGGGCTAGCTTGCTAGCTAGCTACTCTTGACACCGCTAGTCACTCTTGACAAAGCTAGCTGGCTAGTTTGCTAATCGACGTTATTTCATAGAGATAGCTGGCTAGCCAACACTGCTGTTCTGGCTGATTAGCAAGCAAGCTAGCTGTCTCGGTACTTTTAGATATTCAGAGCTAGCTAGCTAGTTATCAATCAGACTGAAACACGGAGCTGACGGGTTAGGGTATCTGGCTTGAGGGAATCAGCGACATGGCTAACGTTAGCTACATGTGGAGGATGCAAAAATAGATCAGCGTAGCTAGGTAGCTTTATTACCTGGTAGACAGCAAAGTTAGCCTGCTAGTATAATTTTGGAAAGAGCTGTCAAGTACACTTCATCGCATAATTCTCGTTAACTTGCTACTGTAGCTAGTCAAACTTCATTTCCTAGATAACCGAATTCGCCCAAGCAAGACAGTGTATTTTGTGAGAGTGGACTCTTACTTGATTGCTATCTAATTGGCTTGCTAGCTGGCTTGCTGCTAATATTTGGTAGAAAACGTTAGCTAACTAACGAGCTAGCTATGATCAGGATTTAAAACTTCAGTAGCTAATGACAAGAAGGGTCAGCCACAAATACCATCAGTACAGCTGACATATATCAACAGTTAGGACGCTGGGTAGCTACACATTGCCAGATTTTTTTGTTTTGATTTGACTCCGGAGTGTTCCTGGCAGCTAACTAGTCCGACCCACTTCGATTCGATTCCCTCCCGGCTGAGCTGCTGGTGGACGCAAGATTGCTAAAACCGGTAAGTGTTCGTGTTTATCATAGCTAACAGGATGTCACAGCTAATGACTTATAATGAATCCAACCAGTCATGTATTTAATCTCAGCTACCTAGCTAAATAGCTAACCAGCAAGCAGTACACTCCATTATGTGAACAGAATAGTTAACGTTAGCTTCCTTGCTAGCCTCTTAGCAAGCTGCTTAGTAGCTTGACAGGACCAGTGATTGACACTGCAACGGCTAGTTGGCACAGTTGTTCACTGCAACACCGGTCAGCCTCTCCCTGCCCTCTAGCGACTAAGAGTAACTCGTTCATTAGTATGGACTTTCCCTAACGTTTTCACTGAATTAGCTAAGGGACAGTAAACCATATTCACCAACTGGCTATACAGACAGCTAGAAAGCCAAGTTTATTTCAGCTGATTTGTGGATCAGCATCACAGCATATCACACACATATGTCTTTTTGATGCATAGACGATTTGGGGGGTAGCTAATGAGTAGGCTGTCTTCGGTTTGGGGATGCAGTTAGATTTTGCTAGACTCCAGTTGCAGATGTTCAATGTAACGCTAGCTCGCTAGCTACAACTGCCCCTACTAACAGTGCGACCATTTAGGTACCGTGCTGACCGGATGTAGCTTCAAAGCTCGCTGACTAACGAACAATCACGACTGTGTCCTTGTTACAATGTAGTCACCTAGGTAGCTAGCTAAAATGAAACGTGTAGCAGATTTATGCGATGTAGTGTTATTTGAGTGGTGTTGGTTGAATATTTTCCTCTCACTGCCTCGGCATATTTTGGTTGCTATGACTCATGCATTTTTAATCACCAAAAATGGCTTAATTGCAAAATAGCAAAATTCTGTAAGAATATTTGGAAACGCTTAACCTGACATACGAATGTCACAGAAGGGCAATGCTGAGATGGAGTATAATTTAGTGACGCTTTTGTGTAAAAACATGACGCGCTCACCAGTGAAGAACATGAGCATCCATACGTTCTTACGTAAGAGGACTCGCACTGGATGTTACATGTGACATTCGCCTTATTTTTTTCTACATGGGTTCACATCGTTGACATTAATTTGTCCTCTAGCGCTAAATCAGACACAATCACCATGTCCAAATTTGTGATTCAGCTCTCAATGGGTCTTAGGAGGGCATTGATAGAGTACCTTTACATAATTTTTTGCTTGCAATTTTACGCTTTCCTCGTGGTTGTTTACTGAATTGATGTGAATAACCTTGCTAAAGTGCACACCTATAGCTGTCTAACCTGGATTTGAAACGACACGACAGGCTGTCATGTCTGTGTGTTATATTTTATCGAAATTATTTAATATAAATGGTTCGTGTATGATTTGTACAATTTCAGTAGGCATGGTTGTAAATAATTAACTGCGTTGACAAAAGGGCGGGATATGTTGTATCAATTAGAATGTTTTATTTTATCCTAAGCACAAGTGTTTCTTATAAGCCAGTGTAGAGTTTTCTTGCAGATTTTAGAAATGACCTGTAATCATGTTGTGTGAGAACGGTAGCCAGCAGGACTGATGCTTTAGAGCCTTTCGGATCAGATGGAATGCTTCTGAATGCGTTTGTTTTTTTTCCTCAGGCTCAGGTTATCTGATGGCTGTCTGTGTTAAGTGGCTGTTGAAGGGAAGGGGATCAGTGGTTACAGAATGAATGTTAATCCAGTTCCACAAAAAGGAAAAAAAAAATGCTGTTTCTGTTTTACAGCTCTGATATGACCCATCCCGGTGAAGGTGTGTCAGCACAAGCATATGGTAGTTTTTGCCATTTCATCATTGAGTCAGTTTGCATAGTGGTTTCATGCCTGGTCTTTGTTTGTTCTTCTTTACCTTACATTACATTGCAGTTTGTTGCTTAACAGACGCTTTTATTCAGAGTGATAGAGCAACACATTCTTCTTGTGTCAATACATTTAAATAGAAGTAACTGATGCAGTGATATTGAATACGTGTCATTTATATTCTGTGACACTTATTTTTTAAATTAGAAACTAGCATCTTTGTAACCATGGAGTGTTCTCCCTGATTCCCATCAGGTAACCTGGCAACGCAAAGCACATGTAAGTGTACATGCTATTGGTGAAGCTAAAAGTAATTGAAGACCAAGCATTCAGCCTAATAATGCAAATCAAACAAAGGTGTGCTTTTCAAGCTTGTGGCTTTATTTTTGAGTCATGTAAGCAAGGTGTGGACAAACACAGTAAGAGGTCCATTTTGGTGTAATATTCGCAGAACATTTTAACATAACAAGGTGTACATGAAAAAGAATATGCCGGTTTGTTTCAGGTCAGTACAAAAAAAGTCAGTTGTAACTGCAATGTGCGTGCATGGTTAATGCTACGTCGGCTTTCTGTCTGGAACGTCTGTTTCTTTTCAGTAACAGTAAATAGATCGGGTTGCAGGAGTTCCTCGAGATCTGCAAGGAGAGCTATGGGGGTGTTGATGTGGAGATCGCCTTGTGCTAAGTGGGTGCCGGGGAAGCAGTCAGCTTTGCTGCCCAGCGCATGTGCGTCCTTCCACGCACAGTATGAGGCGTTGTGTGCACAGGCTTGGACAGCGGCGTTGCGGTCTTCTTTTACTATTTCTCGGCTAGAGTTGTAATTCATAAACATGGGCCTAATCTGACATCTGTGCAAAGGAACCAACCGTCCTTTGTGTTGGCCAAGCAGGCTTTTCTTCGAACTAGACAGAACTCTCATAATATGAATATCAATAAATCTTGTTTGTCAGTCATGTTTCTATGAATAACCAACAGTTTAGTGGTCAATGTTAATGCATTTACCATTTGAAAATATTCATGACTGAAGGAACTTTGTTTAGACTGTTATAATGCATAACATTAAGACGTTGGGGGTATGTAGATGTTGAATAGTGAAAGGTGAAGTGTTTGAGTTGCATACAGATCCTCCACTTGGATTTTTTTAGCAAGTGTGTGGGGTAATCTGCAATGTGTTTTGAAATTTGTTTTTTGGCATGTAAACAGGAGATCACTCCCAGGATGCTTTGCATCAGCCGCTGGGAGATTTTGGGAGGGGGGGTGGGTGTTGGCAGTGTGTTGTTCACTGTGATCAGGTATTAATATCTTGTACCTTAGATGGGGCATGTAGGCTGGTGGTATCAGAATAATCTCCCTAAATCCTTCCTAATGTGGATCCTGCTGCTAGGCATCATCAAAAGTGTGCGCACATTTCTGATCAAGTACACTAAGCTAATTTGTCTTTTTTTTCTTCTTCTTACAGTGAAAGCTTTTTTTCAGGCCCTGGATATTTGAAGTTGTATGTAAAGCACTCAGTGATGTTGGGAGAAAAAGGCCAAAATTATGTTCTCTTTTAATACAGTTCATCCTTCAGCCATGTTTGAAGCTGTACACCATGCAGTCCTCATTCCACTTTGGAATGTAGTTGTTGATACATTTTTCTCAGCGCTCTTGAATTCCAGTGATTATTCTGTGCTGTTGGAATGGTAGGGGGCCTGTGTTTTTTTAGATTTTGATGATTTAGCAATTCACCTTCAATGTTTGTATGTTTGATTTTGATGGCTTAGAATGTGAGAAATTATAAACCGGTACACAAAATGCAAAAAAAAAAAGTTACCACAAGAAAGAGTTGCTCTGAACATATCTTTGAAGAGTGACTTCACACACTCCCCTCACATTTATGTGTTGGGCATGTTTTGAGCGGTACTCTTCCGTCTGTATGTTTAAGTCCATGTGACACGTGTTGAGCTGAGACAGGCGTGGAACGATTGGGTTAGCTATATGTCCTTTAAAGGTAATGTGTGGCTTTGCACATGCTGGCCCGCCGTGTGTTCATCTGTGGTGCGTGTTCCCCTGTGTATACTCCTCCATGGTGCTCCGCGGACCAGCGCACACTGGGTCGAGTGTTCTGCTAAGTCATGGATACACATGCAGGCAGCACGAAGGTGCCAGGCTCCGCAAACAAGCAGGGAAAAATGGGGTCAGCAGACTGAAAGGGGAAGTCACGCTGAATCTGCTCGGCCGTTTGGAGTGTGTGGAATCACAGAAGGCTGTAAGGAAAACCGTGGGTCGTAAACAATGGCAAAAAGCTCCTTTTTACCCTGCGCAGGCCACCCTAGAATGACCACTCAGTATTTCTCTACAGTTGTCACTGTTGCGTTGCACACGCAGACAGCGTCTGACTGTTCTTAATGTGCTAGTTTCAGCAATCTTTTGTATACTACCTTTTTATAAGGAGGAGCACAGGTACCAGTTGTCAGGAGAGTGCAGTGGGGGTCAGCGCACCCCCAGATTTGGAGTATGCATTGGTGAGGCTTGCCTCTTGGTTGTCTCGGGTTGGGGAGCTGACTGCCAGTTGCCTCGTGAATGCATGTGGCCCAGCGGGCTGACTAATATCCGAAGAATTCCCATCCCCTCGCTCTTGTCAGCGCCTCCAAGCCCCCTCTCCCCGTCACCCTGTTTCTCCCAGGTTGGCAAAGTGTTGCAGCTCATCAATTAGCACCTGTCACCTGTTTTATGTGGCCCGGTCCCAAGAGCGATCCCCTTTCCGCGGCCTCTGCTCTCACCCCTGAGCTCACCCGTCTCCCACCCCGTGCTCCCGGTGACCTGCCTGGCACTTACAGACGATCGTCTTGGCAACGCAGCCCTGGTCTGCTGCACCCTACAGTCCGAGGCCACTGCTACATCACATCCCTCGCAAAGCGGCTTGTTTTGGTCCTTAAATGCCTGTGAATTACATTTAGTGTGTTTTTTTCTGTTTAGTCAACAGTTAGCGCACAGCCGCATTTGTTGTTTTTGTTAACAGCATGACTCCTTCTGTCCTATGACACACCCTGATTTGTACCGTTGGAAAGCTCAGCAATGGAAAGCATAAACATTAAAAATAAAAACACACACACTCAGCAACAATGAAGGGGGAAAAAGTTGCAGACACAAAACTTGTGTTTGTGGGAAGTAGGTGCATGTTGATGCTGCTGCTGTAGCAGTTTTAAAGTACTGGCCAGTCCTTGAAACACGCACCCCCTCCCACTTCCCACACAGGCGCACACACACACCCATTCCCCTGGTCAGCACCGCTACCTCCAGTCCAAATATTAGGCTGCACCACACAATGGGTGGGGTTTTAAGCCAACACAAGACATCACGCTTAAATATTTTCTGCGGTATTTGAATACCTGCCTAATCCTCCTCTTTCCTGCAGCAGGAGTGGGGCCAAGAAAATGGTGCTGTATACTTTATTACGTTAACGTCTAAGCATTCAGACCAAACTGGCTCTGCTTCCTCTAATCATCCTGCTCTGTCTCTGCTCGATCCGCTACCCTTGCTTTCTGCCAGATTCAGAGTTATTCTTAAGAGGTCTTTGTGTTTACATGTATTGCAAAGGTGTGTTTACAGAAAGGCCGACTTCAGTGTGACATCATTCATACCATTATGTGGGCGGATGGTGGTTTGGCGGTTGAACTAATTGTCCTCAAACTTACCCTTCTGAAGCCCTGAGCTCAGTGCTCCTCATGTCCTGACCACTACCGTGGTTGTGTTTTTGAACAGGCAGTAGTTAGCTCCACACAGGGATTGCTGTGGCTGCTGTGGTCAGTTGTATTTCCCTCAGCGTGCCATGCTTGCTGCTTTTTTTTTTTTTTTTTTGTATTCGCTAAAGTAAGGCTCGATGCTGTCAAGTAGTATCAACTGATAAATGAGCATTAAATCCAAATAGTGGAAATGGAATGAACGCAACAAGCGAAACACTCCAAGCACTGTAGGAACCTCGGTGCAGTTGGCCTTGAACTAGGCTACTGCGCATTCGTGTGTCAAGGTTAGCTGTGGCTCGAACTGATTTATACGCGGTTGGCTTGTGCACCCAGGGGTCCTGTGACAGGGTGATGCATGGTTTCATTTTCCAGCCACCTGGGAAGGGGTCACAGTAGAGCACTGGGTTCAGGGTGGGCTTTTGATTCAGACCACTCAAAGGGGACAAATATGAAGCTGGCGGAGAAAAGACAGCCTGTACCCATTGTGTTCAACATGAGATCTTTGTGCATCTACCCTGTGTTCTAATTGATTGGCTAATGGCCTGTGTCTTTCAGCTTTTTTTCCCCTCATCATGTGAACTAATTTTATGTGTAAAGATTATTTATTTTATCGTTGACCTTTTTTTCCTTTTGTCAGCATGAGTGGATGTCCTTTTCTCATGTGCTATCTCTGGTACTCCAGGGGTAGTGTTGACTCTAATTATTCCTGTGGTGCTATTGAGTGTAAGTATCATCTCCCTCCGCTAATGGTTTAAGACCGTATGCAGGTTGATTTCACCAACGTCACTGTTTCTTCATGCAATATACTGGGGGGAAAAAAAGGAACACTTGAGTGACATGCATTGCTTGAAAGTGTCTCTTTGCCTCTTCAGTCACAAACATCCATAATTTGCATTATTTCTTTTATCTCTTCCTGCAAGACTTCTCACACAAGTGAGGTGAAGCCCAGTTTCTCCCTGAGCTGCTCAGTGCGTTTATCTGTGACAGTTTCATGCGTGAGGCTTTGTTCACCAATGATTTGCCTTTGCTGTAAATGTACAGCTACATTTTGAGCCAGTATTGGGGGGGGTTTGTGTTTCAGTTGATCTTACCCAATACTCAAGTGCTGCTGACTACAGCAGCAGCACAGGCCTGCAGTCCCTATTTACTTGTTGCTGGCGTGTGCCGTGTTTGTGAAACGGGTAGGCTTCTAAATCAAATCAGGTGTTGATGAATTTCCTCTTACCACCTATACCATTTTTGCTTGTGTATAAATAAATGAGATTGCTCACCATATTTGTGAAGATGCTGGCTAGCTTGTTATTTGTGCTTTCGAGAGACCACATCAAAATGGAGGTGTTTATTTTCCAATGTGAACTATCAGTGGAATATGAGACCATGCCAATACCTAGCTAGGGGTGAGCATTGGAAAAGTCTGTGTTGCTATGGTATTTTACTTAAGATGCCTACATCTGCGGGCAGCCAGGGCTCCAGACAGATTGTTTATTATGCTAATGTAAGCCTTTTAACTCTGCTTTTCAGAGGCACAGTTTTGAACACTGTGAATGTATTGAACAAAATTGACTGATTAATTGCCAGCTCTAGGTAAAAACAGTGTTCCACTTTTAAATGATGTTTTGACTCAAAAAGTTGAGAATGAGGAGGTTGATATTTCTGTTTTGTGTTTTTTTTTGATAATATCTGAATTCTGAATGAGAGCACTAACCCTGTCACTGTGCATTGCTTTAACTTCATGGATGGTTTCAAAAACAGATTTTTTTATTTATTACATTCGGGAAAAAGTGTTTTCGTAAAATTAATGTGGTAGAAAAATGTGACAGTGTATGCACAGCCCGCTGTCCCGCTGGCCCTTTTCCATTGGAATCAGTGCTTCCAGGAGCCAAAAGTTCTTTCATAAGATCACAAATTGAGACTTGATGCTTAAGTCTAAACTGTTTGCACCTCGGTTTGCCTCTGGTTACGTTGGTTACAGTGTGATTTGTGGGGCTACAGTGGGGAGATACAGGTGATTAGAGTTTAACCTTTGAGAGCCCTTTTACTCTTGTCAGAGACTCATTTTCATCCCAAAACATGACATGTTTTTTACAGTGTGACAAAACCAGTTAACAGTTGTCAAGTCAGTCCAAAATGGGGCCTTTTTTCAGTCACCTGGGTCGCAGGTGCTACAGCCTTGTGTTTCCACTTTTTCAAACTGTATGTTGTAGCAAAGACTATTATGTATATCTGCTCTGAATCTCATATTGTGCCCACCGTTGGGTGCTGCACCTCATAGTCTTAAATGCTGAGTACTGAAAATGAAAATGTGTAAGTAAGGCAATTATGTGGTTCTCAACAGTCTTTGAGCATATAAATGGGCCACTGAATTTTGAGGCCACACCTTCAGAGGAGCACAGAACACAGCCCACAACAGCACTGGGCAGCCAATTACCTTCTGCTTCTGGCACTAGTCACCCTCTGGGAAGCAGTAGTCAGAACTCTGCACATGTCTGCTAGTGTTCCTATACTGCTCTCCTTATGGACACAGCTGTTCTCTCACTGAGCTCTACAACAGTTGGGCACCATGTTGATCCGCATGCAGCTGAGACTTTCTGGTCTTCAAAAGAGCGGTGGCCCTTCTCTGCCACCGGATAACTGTATGTGTCGTACACTGTGCCAAACTGATCTTCCTCAGCCATGCTGCATTATACATTCTTGCTCAATCAAAACATATTTCAGAGAAAACCTGAGTCACCCCCAAAATTACTAAGGATTAACTGTCCCACTGCTGACACCACGTGTGATGGCTGTTGCCCTCAGCCACAAAAGAGGTTTAAATTGCTGAGCTCTGAGTTGGTGTAAAGTGTATTATACTTTGCGAATGTACTGTATTTTGAAATACAGAGGAAAAATTCACTGTTAGCATTCTCAGGGCTGCAGCCATAAAGTTTCTCTCAGTGCACCCTCTCTCACTAATCCAAGCACCACATTTAAGGCAGTTAGTTACAGGCTCTCCTAATTACCTCGTTCCCATCAAACTCATTCATCCAACTAAAAACCATGAAAGTGCTATTTCAGAAGCTGATAAAGGGCTTTTTTAATGAGAGAGTTTGCAAGTAAACCATTGCAAACAGCAGGCTATATTTAAACATCAAAACAAAAACAGTTCACACAGAACTGGTAAGTCCATACATTACATTCAAACATATGAAGGAAATGCACCAGTATTGCAGGAAGAGCCTACAAGAACAGCTGTGTGAATCTGGGATGGCTGTCATCGCAAGTATTCTGTATATGCTCTTCCCCTCTATGCTCCCCCCTTTTTGAATGATGTACTCATGTAGGAGCATGGAGCATCGTGCACGCAACCCTCCGATACACTCGCACACCAAGCATGCCTGTTTTTCACACTGTAAGTCATCCAGCGCTCTACAGTGAGCTAAGCGCCTATTTGAGGATAGGCGCAACTTCACTGACATCATCCAAGCAACCTGCAGATCCCTGATGAATCACAGGGTGCCTGGGAATGGCGAGAGGAGCAACCCCATATCGATGCACCCCCATCCCCCGATCCCTGGCGAAATGAAGCCGGGTTTTTTTTTCCACCACTGTGGGCTCCTGGTCATCATCAGCTGATGACATTGCTGGGGTCAAACCCGGGCCGTAGAGCACAGCTTGCCTTCAAAGCGAGTGCCCTAACTATTGAGCTACTCAAGAGGCCCTAAAGCATACCACACATCACAGCACTTAATGCACTGAGCCGCCCTTTAGTCTGGCATCTCAAATATTATAGGGAATTTCTGTAATTGTTTTTCCTGCGCCATTCAATCAGGAGCTAACTCAGCTATGCCAGTATGACAGCTCTTTGTTCTCGTAGCACGCATCTACCCTGAAACTTGTAAAGGTACATTTTATGCATGCATCATTTGGAGGATATATGCTGTGATACATTCCCGGGTATGCTGACATCACAAGTAGGATTTTTAATCTCACTGTTACTGTATATAGTATGTATAAAGTATATAAAGTAATTGCTTCACTTGCGAGTTTCCAGTGACACTCAGCATTGAAGCCATTGCTGTGCCTCTGCCAATTGCAGGCGCAGTGTGAATTCACAGCGGACATTGACAAGGCTCTAAGTTGCAAAATGTGCCAGATGAAAAAATTCTAGGTTGTGCACCATGCTCTGTGTGCCAGGGATGGATGTATATCAAGTAAGTGTTGCCTATGCTCATGCCCAGCAATTGCCTCTTTCATGTAGCTGCAGGGTAAGATGTGGGAATATGCACTGCATGGTGTTGGAATATTTGTTTTAGCCCCCTACTGTGGTTCATATTTGGAAAAACTAATAGATGATTGGAATGGCATGGACTAGTTTGCTTGCACTCAGACTTAAATCCTGATAGGCCTGCTGCATCCATGCTCACTTTCATAACACTCTTGATTCAAACAGTGTCCCCTAAATCCTAGGTAGACGCCAGCTAAAATTAGCCCATTAATGCCCCGGGGCCAGCAGTCAGAGAATAGATTTGGAGTGGAGGCAGAGCCCTAATCTAGCCACCCCTGCTTGCAAACAGGACTGTCACAGCAGAAAAGAGGCTTAGAGGGGTCACCTCTCTCTCTCCTTGTCTCAGTTGCTTGCTCCCTCTCTCTCTCTCTCTCTCTCTTGCTCTGTCAGTTTCCACTCCCTCTTAGATATTTTGTCAAAACAAAGGTCCACATGACAGCCGGGCTTGTTTTTTTCCCCTCCTCTCAGCTGTCTCTTTCGCTGACTACTCAAGCGTGAACTCAATTGCGGGCGCTAGCACAATTGTGCTTTCGGACACTGAAGGAGGGGGGCTTTGGCTTGGTTATTTTGACTCTAATTCACTGTACCCGCCCCTCGGTCCAAGAGGCAGTCTTTCTTAATTTTGGGAATATAGAGGACTATGCCTGTTCCTGTCTTGAGCATTTCCAGAACGAGAGGTGAAAGTGGAAGCGTTGACTGCAGGATTATGCCTCTGCTACGGTAAGTACCTGTATCTGGCTGGTGATCATGGATATGGGATCCTGAAAAGAGTGGAGAGCCATCCTGTTCTTCTTTGTGTTTTTTTTACCTGCCTCTCTTTTTTGCAGTGTTCTTTCTTCTCTCTGGTGAACCTTCAGTTCACTGTTAAGCAACAGAACACGGTACTCCCTTTCTCTGTACTTTCCTCTTGCTTCCAAAGCTGTAAATCTGTACCAGGAAAGGGGAAGATCTTGCGTTTGTACCCTGCTGTTTATTGTAGTAGGGACTAAAGTTCTGTCTGTGAATGAGCCAGAAAAGTACATCCATGTTTTGGGTTGAGTTTTGAAAGAAGCTTGCAGTGCTTAACAGCCGCCTCTCATGAATTTCATATTAAAGCGTGCGAGGGATAAGCAGCTGTGCTTCTGTCTGCCAGGTCTTATTTTCAGTGCGGGTTGCATCACCCGTGTGTTCCCTGATGAAATTACAGTATCTCTAATCTCTCAGTTTTGAAAGGTGGTATATGTTATACTTACAGCAATTTTCCATTATGGATTTATCAGCTCTTTTGTTTTCACTTTTCCCTCTTGTTGCCTGTTCAGGACCTTTTAGGGAGTCCCAATTTCCAAGCAAGGACCCCACCAAATAATATTGCTCTGTTTTTTTTTCCATCTTAGAAAGGATAGAAATAGTGCATCTCTCGTGTCTTAACTTCGGTAAGTGGCTGGGAGAACGTGCATGCAGCAGCACTGACTGACATAAAGCAACTGTGAATTGCTCCAGTCAGCGGTCCACAATCCACACAGTCCACACTGTTTTGCTTATGCCTTCAGTGCCGGGAGGACAATAACATCACGCCCTTAAACACCTGAGGCCCCAAAGAAACAATCTGGATGATTTGTTCTTGACTTTCTTTATTGTTGAACTTCAGTAAATTTCTTTTTAGTTTGCAAAGTTGTTTTGGGCCTCTCTTGGTGACATGCCTCCACCTTCTCTGGCAATTTGACAATGTGCTACAGTTTACTTTGAAACCAAGTCCTTAAACTGCATTACGTTATGGCGCTGCTTTCAGCTAATTTCTTTGACTTACTGCAGCCACAGACATTGCATGGTAGGAAGAGTGTGTGCTTGTCTTCAAGAACCGTTCTCATATACAGTAGTTCTCATAATCAAGATCCATTGTAATGAGACTTCGTAGCCTCATTTGATGCACAACAGTCAAGGTGCATAATAGCATCAAAGACAGGTTTGAGTCTGTTGTAAAATCGGAGGATTTGTGATGTTTTATGTAGTCCTCTAAGTATGCCTTTTAGGCATATTAAAACAGGTGAATATACTTTTTCGTATGAAAATGGAGATCATTGTTGATCACAATAATCATTTCTTAACCTTCCTATTTAGTGTAGACATACAAAACACAGTCCCTTCTACCAAAGAATTTCTACAGTGCTCATCCTATTTATGTTTTCTTGAGCAGCTACCAGCATGTGCTAATAGCACATACAATTTATATCTGACTGTATTGAGTCTAATTAGCTACTTTGCTACTCAGTACATGTGTACTTTGCAAAATTGAAACATTTCTGGCAGGTATTTACACCTTTTTGCCTCCAGCAAGGTCATCTTTTTACCATCTTATGCCTATGGTATAGGAAACTCTGCACTATTATGCTGTTACAAGTAGCGATGGGATGTCCTCCACAGTATGATTACAATTTGCAGAGAATGGTCTAGGTGGGGATCCAGAACACTACCATCAACAAAATGGCACTTCACACAATTACGGATGTATTGACTAATGTGTGGGATTTGTTTTGGAGTCAGGGATTCTGGTATGCCTTTTTCACCCGCTGATGTGCCATATTCTGGGTGCCTCTGTTCACGCGTGGAGCAGCGGTATACTGCTGGTATGACATACTACAGCACAGAATTTGGTGCACCACTATTCCTTATGTATATATATATATATATATATATATATATATATATATATATATATATATATATATATATCTGTATGTATATACATATGTGTTTGCATATACATAAAATACTCTGAAGTCTGTAAGGAAAACTAGCAGAGGGCTTTTCCTGGAAGCTACATACTCTTTTGGTGTGGTGCGTAAGGAGAATGCTTTTCCCCTCAGCACAGCAGATAGAAATAGCCTTTAATCTGGAACTGGAATCTAATGTCATGGAACCAGATGATGTAAGTACTAGAGATCCTCAAATCTCATTTGTAAATACCCAGCCTGCACATGACCACAGTGGAAACTCCTCAGAGCGGCGGAGATTATTGCTGTTTGCATGGCCTTTGGGCCTTTCTCGAGTAGTGTTATCAGCAGTTGCACCAACGTCGCCAACTTGCTACGCCACGGCACCTCGTCGTGGTTAAGGGGCCGCGTTTATTTTTCGAATCTCGCTGTGTGGTCTTAGCAGCTTTTTAACGCAAGGTGTGAGAGAGAGGCGGCAGGGATTTCTTGGCACTAATGGTGTCAGTAGTATCTGTCACAGCAAGAAGGAGCAGATCTAAATATCTGCTGCTCCCAAACCTGAAAAGTGATAAGCCAAGTGAAGTGACAGAGATGCAGTTGTACTTAGTGCATGTTGTGCTGCTGTTACTGACAGTCAGTCAGACACTGCATGCATGTGTTTGTGTTGTGCGAAGGCTGTGCTTCTGGTTAATGCAGGTGAGGCAGCTGTGTTGGCTTCTGGGGAAGGTAGGATATGCTACATTAGATTGCATTACATTGTTGGAATTTAACAGACGCTCTTATCCAGAGCGACTTACATAGGTTACAGTTTTGTACGATGTTATCCATGTATACAGCTGGATATTTACTGAGGCAATTGTGGGTTAAGTGCCTTGCCCAAAAGTACAGCAGCAGTGTCCCAGCAGGGAATCAACCCGGCAACCTTTCGGTTACAAGTCCTCCTCCTTAACCACCATGCTACCACTGCCACCAAAATCAGTGTCAGAATTGATGTATAATCATGTGTCTTTGCTTACAAGTGGTGCAGGGAGGTTCTGAAGGTTTGTTGGGGAAATGGTGAAGGTTAAAGATTGTGTGTGCTATGCTGTGGTTTTACAGGGACAGGCAAAATGACAGAAAAGAAATGTGCATTAGAATTGGAAGAGGAAACACCAATGTGCACAAATGTGCATTTTTCTATTATCTTCAGTTTCATAGGCGAGACCCATTAATGTGCTGTTGGATAAGCCTACGGTCAACAGTAACAACTGACAGTATTAGCTATATATAATTACGATATTAACGATATATAAATTAACTAGAACAATAATACCTGTGTTCAGTATATTTGAGATAACACGGTGTAAGACAGTTTTGAAATTTCGTAAATGTTGAAGCAACATGGCCTTTTACAGTCACTGTCAGTATTTGTGCTGATATGGAGTAACTTTTCTGGCTCTCTGTGTGAGTTTGCACTCCTGGGTACTGCTGGGTACTGTCAGGTCAGATGTGGAGAGAGATTGCCAGTTAGCTTCATAAGGGAATAAACTCGCCAGACTGTTTGTACTTGTTGGTCTTTTTAAGAGAGCCACCGGAGGTCAGAGGTGAAACACAGCCAAAAACAGCTTGGAAAATAAGCTGGCTTGGGGGCCGAGCATGCAACACCCCGGCATGGCCAGTTTTTCTGTCCTCCTTTCATTTTGAAACCTGTCATGTTGTCTGCTGGAGCTTGAGAGGCTGTTACAGCACATCTTGAAAAGTGGACTCCACCAAAGCTGGACAGGCCTGTGCCTCCCTGTTTCTATTTTTGATTTTTTCTTCTTGAACGCTCCCCAGACTCCGCTGTTTACCGATTATGGGAAACGACAGCATCTGTGTCCCTCTAACGAACTCCATGTGTTTTTGGGCAGAGGGAAACCTCGGCTCAAAGGAGGCCTTTTCACATCACTGGACCTCCTGCTACTGCACTTAATGTGGCAACACCTTGTTAAAATTCCTCTGTTGTCAGCTGCTCATTGTTGACACACATGCAAGACACACACAGACCAACCCTAACACATACACATGCACATACAGAGGACCGAGTAGAGAGCGTGGTGTTTCTCTGTGTAATCGTAAGCAACATCATCATCAACATTTTCACAAAGTTTTAAGAATGATAAGGATGCAAACAGTACAGTACATTATATTACTTATTATTAATTAGTGTTGTCATTTAGCAGATCTTATCCAGAGCAACTTACATTGGTTACAGTTTTTACGTGTTGTCCATTTATATAGCTGCATTTACTGAGGAAATTGTGGGTTAAGTGCCTTGCCAAGGGTACAGCGGCAGTGCCCCAGCCGGAAATCGAACCAGCAAGCTTTTGGTTACAAGCCCTGCTCCTTACCACTACACCACACTGCCACCCGACACTTGCAGCAGTAATACTGTGGGTTTGCACACAGCAGAACTTAACGGAATCTGAATTTTTTTGGTGTAAGAGGCGTTGTCCACATTTAGTTGAGCTTGGTCAAATCAGCCCAAAAGTGTTTGTCATTGCTGTGCCTGACACTGTCCTTGCGGTAATGAAATTGGTCATGGCTCGGTGACTGAAGTGTATCATCTAATGCAAATGCGGTCCGCTGACGAGCTGGCCGCCCCTCCCTGCTCCGTGCTGATGTAGACACTCCCTCCTGGCAGACAGAGATCTATCTCCTGATGACTCAAGGTACTCAGTGTTAACAAATGCTGTGAGTTTTGTGTTTCTTTACTGGTCCTGTATCTGGCTCCCGCCACCATTACGCCCGAGCACCTGTGCCCAAACCGGCAGGTGCGGGGTGTTGTGGCCCTGACATCGCGTGGATGAGGCTGAGGGAAGGGGGTAAGAACGTGCATTGTGTCACGTCTGCCATAATGAAGACATCCCTGAAGTGTTAACAGACTTTGCGGAATGGAACCAAGGGGCGGGGCCACGTGAGTGTGTGTGTATGTATGTGTGTATGGGGGGGTTCTCCCCTTGCACTAATCCATCAGTGGAGTGTTCGTCCTGAAAAAGACCAGCTGTATGGGACATGAAACCCCCGGTCCCAGCAAGACGCTGGCTAATCGCTGCTTCTCGCACTCTTCGCTGTTGGGAGGCTTTTCAAATAAAATCGGGCTTGGCTGATGGAGCTGGAGGATCCAGTCAGGCCCTCAACTCCTGCTGAATCTGTTCCTGCTGCTGGCCGCCCTGGATGGGGTCAGGGTTATGTCCTCACAAGCAGGAGCGCTGCACTCCCAGACAGCTGGACCCTTAGATTCGGTTTCCTCTGTAATAACCCAGCGCTGTAGCCTGGGGACCTTTGCCCCATCTCCCAGCCCAGAGGGGAGCAGTGCAGAAGAATGGCGTTGGGTGGGGAGTGTGCAGACCATGTAAAGGGCATTGATAAATGGGAGGGCCTGACCATCAGCACATTCTTCACAAGCTCACCCCACCAGAGGAAGAGCCCTTTGCCACCCCGGGGACAAATAATGGTACTGCCTCTGGTCACCGTGCTTTATGGTACAGTACACAGCGTACCGTCAAATGACTCATGCTGTGCTCAAGCCCTGTGCAATTTTATCGCTAGAAGCAGAATGTGCACAAAGGATTAATAAGCAGCATTGTGAAGCATGAGAATGGATAAATACATTAATAGGGATGTCCAGGACTGCATCACGCACTGCAGCACCGGCGGCCCTTTCGCTGCAGGCCTTGTTGTTATTGTTCCTCTGAAACAGGCGTAGGTTATGTAAAGCGGGGCTGGAAGTGGGCAGTGGTGTGTGAGCGTGCAGTGACAGATTAGGGCTCTAATTGCCGTCCCCATTGTGGGGAGAGAGCGTGGCGGCGGGCCAGCGGGTCTGTGCAGGCTCAGGCTGCGCTTGGTCTGGCCCGTCGGTCCTTGCAGGGAGATCGGGTCTCCATCAATATGACATGGTCCACTCTAACCCCCCCCCCCCCCCCCAAAACAAGCCCCGCTCTCTCACCCATAGACAGGGATTGTTCCACAGGCCCGTAGACAGCTTGTTATTGTGATGAAAATCAGGCCGTTCAATTAGTGACTAATTAGGAAAAACAGCATATACGGCTGAGGGACAAAAAGAGAGCATGAAAAGGTTGTTTTAATTTTTTCTCATTTGATCATATGTTTTTGTTCTCTTTGTCTCAATTGTTCCTATTGTTTAAATGTTGTTTTCCTACTATCCCTAATATATGGGAGATGTGGGCCAAACAAAACCCATTCATGTGATGCATGTTCACACTTTCACTTGCATACCCCGCCCCCATTTCAAAATGTCCTTTAAAGCCTTCTCATCCTGACTGCATGTTGTTATGTTGTGAAATAACAAATACATTCCAGGAAATTAGGGCACGCTTTGTGCTGTCAGCTCTGTGAAACACAGTGCCCAGCGGGATTGGGGTCAGCACTGAGGCTAATTTCACTGGACACAATATTGCTGACAGTGAAGCATGACATCAATAGTATTGACCATAACTCTAACAAATGATCTTCTCTTTGGTAGCCCTTTGCTGCCAGTCTCCATAATGCTCTACCTCCGGTGTCTTCCACTCCATTAATGCAATTCCCTGGTGTCAGAGATTTGGGGGGCGAGGAGTTTTCTGTTTAATTATTTCGTGAGAAGGGCACTCGGGGCATCGTCGTGGGACGCGTCCAACAGGGATGACGTGGCGGGAGGACTGAACGCTCCCTCTCTCGGGGTGTCTGCCGTCTGCCGTCTCCCCTGGGGGTCAGCTGTCTGTGCCAGTGAGGGGTGGAGCCGGCGGTGTCACGTTTCTCTCGGTGCTTCAAATCTTCACCCTGTTGCGTCTTTCAAGACACTGAAACCGACACACGGCGCTGGCTGGAGAGGGGCCAGGGATTGGCGGGCTCCGGGTCCCGAGCGCTGGCCACAGTGATGGGATCCTATTTCCCTGAGAGCCAGCCTCCAGGCCATGCGCTCATCACCTCCCCCCCCAAAAACACGCACAGACGCTCGCACGCCGTCCTCAAAGTCTGAGCCCTTCTGTGCCACCACAGCAGCCCGGTTTTTCAGCTCAAATCAGGCACAAAAAAACGGAAATGTCGTGGAAATTTTCTGCATGAGTGTGAAACGATGGGTTTGAGCTGAGGCATTTGACAGCCTGTTAATATTAACACTGAGCACCAAACGTTTCAGTGCAGATTAACTGCCCTGCCTCATCCTCTGGATCTGCTTACTGTCAGAGGAAAAATAGCCCTGATGTGTGAAGTCATACTGTAAGGAGAGTGGATATTTTTATGTTCTGTATGACATCATAGATGATGATCAAATGAACAAAAGGTCACAGTTTTTTTTTCCCCTCACGATTTACTAGTTTTGAGATTTACTTTATGTTTTGAAGTGATATGGATTTGAAAACACTTTGCACATTTTAATAAAAAGGAAAAACTAAAGCAGTAATCATCTGAGCAATCGCAGGCTGTAAACATACGCAGTTTGTTGCGTTGGTTTTCAGGTTGTTATGCGTGGCATTTTTCAATAGCTGTAGCTAAGGCAAGTTAGCTAGATTGCTCGCTTGTAACCAGATGTAATAGGTGGTCTGAAATGTGACAGTTTAGCTGTCCCTCCAGCTAGATTGAATTATGCAATTAATAAGCGAGGATGGTGTTAAAAAATCATGTCTTGGATACGGCTCAAACATTTTTAAAATGCAAGTGGTGTCCCATTTTAATATGTAAGGCTGTATTAAAATACGAAGACAAATGAAATTATATGTTATAGTCATAGGCTTGGAAATACTCAACAACAATCAGCAATCAAGCCCTTTGCAGACAATGCTGACAGTACAGAAGAAACCATGTTAAATTCTCATGGCTGTACTTTCAGCATTTATGGGTTATTTATCAGGTTGTGATATTAACAGGACAGGATTTAACATAGAAACATGACAAGGACTTTTTTTTTTCCAAAAGTTAATAGCACAGAGATTGGCAGGACTGAACGCTAGGTAGGCAGCAGCAAGACAATAGGCATGCCTTTGGCCATACTCTGCCATGTCCTAATGTAAATGGAAGCATTCATTCTGCCAACACACTAGGGTGTGGCCACACTCAGCCTAATGGAATCTGCCTGTATGGAAAGTTCAGGCCCTTGAGGGTGGCGTCACCCCAGGACCTCACCCAGTTAAGAACACAGGAGTTCTGTTTTAGGCTGGACCATCTAGAGATCTATTGTGTGTGTTCCTCTCCTGGCATGTCCGTCGTTCGCACGTCTCACGATCCGCATTCATGTGGAAGCGTTTTTGGCACGAGACTGTGCTCAAAATCACACACACATTTCTGCGTGCGTATATATAGTCGTATACGTATAAATATCAAAAAGGCAGAGGCCACCGAGGTCTATTGATGTATTTATTTTTTGTCAGCGCTAATCCCGTGCTCTCAGATGTTAGTCCTGCTAATTTAGCGCGGGGCTGTCACTTTCCAGCGGCCGTGGCTGGCATGCCTCGGAGGGGGATGTGAATGGGCCGGTGTAAAACGGATAGCCTGATGTCACTGCTATATGCTTGCTTGTAATGGCCGGCGTGACTCCTTTCCCAGACAGGGCTCGCTCATGTGACACGCTGGCAGGAAGGAGGTGGCACCGCTTTCAGAGCGGGAAGGGAGGGTATAGCTGGTTTCGGCCAGCGTGCGCATTCTGTAGCTCTTTGGATTGCTTTAAAAATCTGCCAGGCTGAACAGGTAAAGAGTAAACCAAGCAAGAACAGGTACATACCTGTGAATTTTTCAGGAGTACTGGAGTTGTGGGAAGTCGTTTCATACGATGACGCTGTTGCACGGGTCACATTGAAATAATATCATTTGACTGAGAGCACTTAATAACACTGTTTATTAAGAGACCAATTAGAGTTGATAAAAGTCATTTTATCAACATTTTTCACTTCGAGGTGTGGGGACTGCTCCTCCACCAAATAGTTTGACTGTTTGACCCCAGATTAACTAGGACTTTTTTTTGCCAAAACCTGCATGGTATATGAGGAAGGCTGGGAAAACAGGCAACGGAGGTAGAAATTCTGAGTGGAAAAGTGAAGAATTGGAAAACATTGAAAATGAGGCGCGAGAGTTGAGATCATGAGACATGGAATCGGGGAATTTACATCATCTTTGTGTCTTTGCAAAAAATGTACCCATGAGATACACCATCCATACTTCAAGTTTTCTTCACTCTGTGTGTGTGTGTGTGTGTGTGTGTGTGTGCGTGCGTGCGTGCGTGCGTGCGTGCGTCTGTGCGTCTGTGTGTCTGTGTGTCTGGTCAGTTGGAACGAGGTAAAATTTGGAAGGCAGTTTGCATGGTTGGCAGGAGATGACCTTGGCAGTGACCTTTAGGAGAGGAGTGTGTGGCAGGTGTGGAAAAAGGACAGTGTTGTTGTAACCTTGACTCTGTCGTTTGTCGAGGCGGCTGCCATAGCAGTCTGTTATCATAGGTGCTCCATTATTTGTTCAAATCTGTTGCATCTCACTCTTTCATTCACAAACACAAATATTTATATTTCTATACATTTAGGCTTTCAAAATTTAGAAATGATGTCTGTGTTGAAGAAATCAGTCCAGATTTTTAAGAACCGTGGGAAGGGCAGTGCTGTCTTTTTTGTGGAAGGGACAACAGGATGACTTTATCTGGCTGTTTGACTTTGGCAACGAATGACCGTCAATATCTTGTTTTGCCCAAAGCAGCCTATTACGGTTGAAGTATCTACTTGCTTGTTGAGCTGCAAAATTTAGAGCCAGCTGACAGAGGAAAACGGGGCGGGGAAAACGTAATTCTCTTATCTGCTAAACTGTTTGAGTTTTGAAAGCCATTTAGCTAACTTTGTTTTCTGAGGCCAAAACAAACAAACAAACTTTCAAGCCACACTTCATTAAAAACAAAGGCCCCTCTCCATCCTCTTTTGTACGAATTAGACTTGCAAGCAGGAAGCTGATTGGATCTAATTTGTGTTTGCTTCTTGTAATCGTTTTCGTTTTTGCTGTGACGACCGCAGTATTTGTCTGGGCAGCCTTCCCGGCAGCGGGCATTGGGCCGGAGTGCAGCCTCCAGAAAGACGCGGATGAATTAGTGGACTTTCTAATTGGGACTTGGATGCGGTCCTTTGTCTGGTTAATGTGAAAACACAGAGGGGAGCAGAAGCATCAGTTTGGAACACTGGGTCTCTTCCTGTCTCTCCTCTGCTGACAGAGAAAGAATGTTTCCTGCCGTGGTCTCAGCAACTCTGAGTGGGTTTGCACCGTCCGCTCCAGGTATTGACCCGCTGTTGCAGGTTAACGCTGGTGAGAAGCCGGGTCGCTCGGGCTACGGTTATTGATTTACAAGGTGTGGAGTAAACTCCTCGTGAGTCGGGCTAGCTCTGCGGTCACAGCTGCTCTGGTGATTTCACGCCAATCATTCAAATTATTCTCCATGAGCTCTTTGCTCTGAAGAGGACTGCACCGCTAAACATGCTGGGATGACGGTCTCCAGCGACAGGCTCTCTGATACAGTGCAGAGAGTGTGGCTTCAGATTGGAGGGAGGGATTGTGGGCTAATGGAATGATAAAGGCAGATGTGAAAGGTGTGAGAGGCCCTCTCCCGCCTCTCTCTCTTTGGAGTTTTGTACATGAGAGAGCCGTTTGAGCCCCCACCCCCCGCTGGGAACCACCGGCTGCCTGCCTTGATTCCTGATGGGGCCTTTCGCGCAATGCCACATTTGGGCTTTTAATTGAAAACGCTCAGATCGCAATTCCCCCCGAACAGCAGGATCCATCTGTCAATTAAGGGGCTGCCACAGACATTGTGCAACAGCGAGGGAGAGATGGCATCACGCACTGACCTTTTAAGGATATCAGACAGAGAGCAAGTGCGCAAAGACATTCAGCGAGTTTGAATTTCAACAGCTGGCGTCCTCAGATTAGTTTATTAGTACACTGGAGTACTCGTGTTTGGCTTTATTCTCGAGTAGCGGGCGTGCTCCGGATGAAAGGTCAGGCCGGTAGTCACTGTGCGAGAGTGAAAAGGCGGGAGGAGGGATCCCGGGGGAGGCTTGCAGTGGGGACTGTGTAGTTTGGTGCCAGACAGCAGGGATCGATGGCTGGACTGTGTCTGCTGATGAGGTAGAGGGTAATGAAATGAAGTGTCTGGAGATCGGCAGATACTGCCCAGCCTGCTGCCTGCTGCTCGCCGGTCTCGTCATGAGACGGAAAGCCACAGAACTCTCGAGCGTGCATGCACCTGCACCATCTAGAGAACGTGTACAATCCGTTGCTGATTTCTGCCGTGACGTGGTGTCTCTTTCTTGCTAATGTACGGCATGTAACGCTTTTTCTTCGTTGGCGTTTTCCCTGTCGTCCTGCAGGAGGCAGCAGCTCTGACCTGTCCCAGCGCTCAGCGAGCGGGCATTGATTGGCTGGTAGGTGTGGCCGGCGGGCTGGCTCCTCCCCCTCCCGGCGGCAGCGTGCGCTCCCAGCCGCCGCCTTGCGCCCCGCGCTCGCCCGGCCTGCGCGCCCGAGCCCATGCCTCCAGCGCCACGCGGCCCTCCAACGCCATGTGCCTCCCGCACAGCATGGACGCGGGCAAGCACGGCGCGAGCCAGGGACCGGGCAGGCGCAGCGGGGTGCCGCTGGAGCCCTTCGTGCACCAGGTGGGCGGCCACACCAGCATGATGCGCTACGACGACCACACCGTCTGCAAGCCCCTCATCGCCCGCGAGCAGCGCTTCTACGAGTCCCTGCCCCCCGAGATGAAGGAGTTCACCCCAGAGTACAAAGGTAAGGGCCTGGAGCTCTCACACTGGCACAGGTGCACTTTAGCTGGTTACCTGTATTGCAGGTGTACTCACAATTGGCCCAAGATGCTCCACATGGCATGTGTGGATCCAATCGGAATAAAATACACTGAATGCCCCTGGTATAAAAATTAAACTATTAAAATTTTAATGGTTTAATGCACCATTGTCTCTACCAGCTAGCTTGTACCTTGTCTGGCTAACTATTGAAACTTTGTCGTGCAGCACTTCTAATATTGTGACTCTGTGCATGGCTTTCTCTTGCGCTCTCCCTCACTTGTAAGTCGCTTTGGATAAAAGCGTCTGCCAAACGAATAGATGTAAATGTAATGTATAAAGCAGGTCACCCTGATTTACGGTGCAGTCTGACGCACGCTCCTCCCTTATCAAGTCGTATATCTTACCAAGCCATCATCAAAGCAATCTGTGGTGCTTACATAATTCTCTGTGAAGCTAAATGAGAAATGGAACAATAGAAGCAAGCAGGAGTTGGCGCAATATCTTCCCAGTAACATCGGCGGAAGAGAGAGGAAGGACCGTTTATCAAGTGTTTAAACTGCTCAAGTGATTCCCAGCAGCCTGCACTACATCTTCATCGTGATCTGTTAAAATGTTTTTTCTTGCCGTGGCAACCGCGGCAAACAGTTCCTGGGAGACGAGGCTGCAGCAACGGAGGGATGTTTTGATGTTAAATGTCAGTGCTGCTGAAGCACACCAGCGCGGGGGTTAGGAAATGAAGCCTGTGGGCGGTTCTGCACGTCCGTCGTGTGTCCTGCCTTAACCGCCTTTGATTTGTTGAACGCTGGCACAGAGACGCGGCCAGGTGCATGCAGAAGCCGGGCGTTATTGTTCAGATTTTGTTCTGGTCAGCGTTATTTACTGCGAAGGCGATCAATCACTTCGTCCGTGGGACGCCTAATAAAAGCGGTGCAATGTGATGGCCTGGCCCGGGCCTCTGCTCCCCAGGCCTGTAGCAGCAGCTCCCCGCACTTGATTAAGGGGACAGACTGAGCTCTGCTCTCCGGCTGATTCCATTTACGGGCCAGGACGCTGCCGTTATCTGACAGCGCAGTCCGCGTAAATCAGCGAGGAGCAATGACAGACCCTTAGGCCAGGACAGATCTGTTTCTGTCCCTGGTTTTACTATTCTTAATTAATCAGGGCCCAGTCAAGAGTTGCACCTGTGCAGTTTTTTTACTTTCCAGTGATGTCATTCAAAGGGAACACGCTAAATGGCATGTGCTCTGAAGGCCTATCATATTGATATACAGCTACTTTATTCTGTTGCCTGAAGAGTGTAATTATGTGGGCACTGTGCTTCCCTCACACAGACATGCGCTGCGATCAAAGGCTGTTGTCAGTGCTGGTTGAGCCTCTGCAGTGCCGTGCCAGTGCTGAGCGCTTTTTCGTATGAAGCGGAACCCCCTACGTGTTTCTAAAGGGGTAAATAAATACATTCATCTGTAACTCCCAGGCCCTATTTCGGGAGAGGGTTGAGTAACTCCGCTTGTCCCATTTTTTCCATCCGTTAGCATCTCTCCTGCTCCAAAGCGGTCCCGTAGCTGATAAAAATAGGGCCGTCCCCACAAGCTCGGCATTGTTGACACATGACAACAAGCCAGAGAGAATTAGCCACAAACCATGGAGGTATGCGTGAAATGGAGAATGGGTTATTAATAGGTGCTGAAGAACAGGGACCACGGGAGACTACGCTTTTCGGGGAGGGTGCGGGGAGGGTGCGGGTGGGTGCTACGGAACCAGACAGCCAAATACATGTTCAAAACCTCGATGCCATGTCCTCGATCATGTGTTGCCCCATCGTGCTGTGGGATATCAGTCAAAACAGTGCTCTGTGTTTTCTGTACATTTAAGAAGAATAGGATTGATTTCAGTTTAAAAAAAGCTCGTTATCTTTACTGCGTTTGTGTTGGACAGCAGAAGACCCTTATATGGTCATGAGCCCCTGAGGGGAATTACCACCACCTCCATTAAGCCCCATCCAATGGGGAATGCCATCTTGATGAGTGCACAGGCTTTGTGGAGTTACAGTCTTGAATTAATGTCAGTCTGAGTAAACACTCTTTTACTCATGAAAGTATTCTTCTAAACATTTGCAAGCACCTCGTTTGAGTGCTGCGATAAACACAGGAAATTTCACTTCAGTGGGTGGGGAAAACGAGACGTCTGGTTAGTGTGAGGTGGGCGTTTTCTGTACTGTGTCACCAGTGTCCTGTCTTGGCTCCTGACATTTCAAGGTGGCCGAAAGAAGCATCTTTCTCTGTCTTCCACTTCAGAAAGGGTTCTCTGACATTACATGTTTTGAATTGCTTCTGGTCTGTTTTCAAGTCACTTTCAGTTAAAAAGTATGTAGTAGGTCTTTTGGAAATTCAGTTTAATCTCTATTCAGCTTTTAATTAATATAGCGTATTCTAATACCCATTTTAAATCTTTTGCCCTTAATGTAATGTAATGTAATGTATTAGTAAATTGCAGCTCCTTGTCTCATCTGTTTCTTTGAGATAACCTCGCTGTCCGTCCTTGAAAATGTCTGCTGAAATTCTTCTGACTGTGTTAGTGCAAAAGGGCATTGTGGGCAGTGGAAATCTTCTCAAGTTAAATGCATTTCTGTTGATCCCTTACCCATTGACTTTCTGGCTGTGAGCTAAATACACCATGGGTTCTGTGAAAGAGAGGGTGCAGGCATGATCGCGCTCGGTGTCTTTAAGACAAGTGCAAAACAAGCCGAGGCCAGATCCCTAATGCTCATCAAACTGAGCCCTTCCTGAATTAGCCTGGTGTTTGAAGCGCTTTATTCCCTGGCATACACACACACACTGGCCGGCACACACCGTCTCTTCCCTCTGACATCAGCAGTGTCTCCATTCATTAGCTCTCTGGGCCAGGCTGACATCACCAAGGAGGGATCAGAGCGCTAAAGACCCCGGCTATGTGCAAGTCAGCAGCAGGGCCGCGGATATTAAAGCTGGCCCCTGCCTCCCTCCCCCTCTCTTTCCCTGACGTTAGACGTTAGACACTTCCCAGCCAGATAGAATGACTTTCACCTCAGTGTCTTCTCCTTCCATTCCGCTGGTTATCTTCCAGTCAGTTCCACTTTTCCTTTTGTGGCATTTTTCTCCCATGTCGGTCCTTTCAGATTGTTGTGATTCACTCCTCTCCTTCAATGGCAGTTATCATTTGCCAATTGTCCGTGAATGAATCTTGCAAAGCTGCCATTGTTTTTCTTTCCTGATTGTTAGCCCTGAAAGCATTCGAAAGATAATATTTGACGAAAGGATGTTGCATGAAAATGTTGTAGGCTGAGAATTTTTCTCAGAAATGATCTCACCTTCCTTCCTTGCAGCTTAAATCCAGGAAAATGAGAATGGAAGCTCCGTGTAAAATTACGACGCGTGTCATCTCTCTCCCTGCCCACCGACCCCGTTCGTCTCTGTTTCCTCCCGTCGCAGGTGTAGTGCTGGTGTGTTTCGAGGGGGACATCGACGGCTACATTAACCTGGTGGCGTACCCTTACGTGGAGAGCGAGGGGCTGGACCACGAGGACTTGCCCGAGAGGGACCAACCGCGAAGGAAGCACTCCCGCCGAAGCCTGCACCGCTCCAGCAGCGACCACAAGGAGGAGCGGCCGGCCCACGAGAGCGACAGCACCGAGAAGTGAGTGGGGGTGTGGAGGGGAGGGGAGGAATGGTGTTATCCTCACACTCACTGGTCTGGGAGTGTTGTTAGCCTGGTCTGACACTGTTGCTGGTTTAGCTTGAATGGATACACTTATGTTCTGTTGTGATGGAAGTCGCTCTGGATAAGAGTGTCTGCTAAATGTATGTAATGTAATGCATTATAATGGGAGGGAAGAAGGGAGGTGCTGAATGGGGTAAGGCTATCTGAACACATAGCTTAAACATCTGCAGATATTTTTGTATTCTGAAGTTAAAAACCATTGTGAGAATTCTGCCTCATCTCGAACAAGCACACTTTTACTTAAACCACCTCTCAATCTGAGTATGTTCTGCGTGACGCATGACTTGGTGCAAATGTAAACACATGGAACCACTATGGAATTTCTCCCACACTTGCTTCTTAATGCTGCCAAATCCTCATGATTTTTTGTGTAACGATGCAAGTTCCTTGCTTATGTTTTCTGATAATGGAAACAGATGATTAGATTAATGCATCCATCTCGCATAAACACTGGAGGATCTGTGTGTGCTGTCTCCAGGCCCATCTCCGCAAGTTAAAAGGTTGGCTCTTGCTCAGGGGAACAAAAACAATGGCTCAGGAGTTGCGCAGATACAGTCAAGTCAATTCCTGCCCTGTCCCATTTGTGGAGCCCAGAATCCATATTCAAAACTGCATTTTCAATAACGGTTCAATTCTACATTCCCTGCAGCACTGAGCTATACTTATGCCAAGTAATTTGAAGATGGGGAAATAATCACCATTCCATTGCATTTTTAAGTGGACACATTATTTATTTATTGTATTCATCCTTTATTTAACCAGGAAAGCCCCATCAAGATTGTCCCCCCTTATGCCATGGGGACCTGACATAAAGACACAGTTAGAATGAAAATATCACAATGACAGGGCACATAAACAAGGAACAAGACAAGTCGTAGCTAAATACAAGCTGTAAAGAGGCCATGTAGAGAGGTGAGCGGGGATGGCGTGAGGACCTCGGGGTATGTTGGCTTTAAGAGAGGAGCAGCGTTGAGGAGAGCGAGACTCAGGCACATTGAAATGTTCACAGAGCCCCGAGAGTCGAGTCAGTGGGGTGAGACTGGAGGAGGATGCCGCTCAGCTGTGACCACAGCCATTGGAGAAAGGTGTCAGAGTATTCCAACCCCTGGGGAAAACTGGGACATGCAGCCACTTGATATCAAATCCACATGGCTCACAGCTGCAATTGATTTGCATCTTTATTTATTTTTGCCTCCCAGCCTCATTTCAAAGGGTGTCACTTCCAGCATGGCAAAGAAACACCACTAAGCAGCAGTACATCTGATCTACTCCGTGTTTTTTTGAAAGACTGTTAAAGATGACATCGCACGTGATTTAAGGGGCATATCTTGGCAGTTATGATTTGATATCCAGTGAGAGGTGTGGTAAGGGGGAACCACACTGGCTGTGATGGTTTGGTCTGCTCCTCTTCGCCTTGCCGGGCTTTGATGAGCGACCCCGCTCTCCCCTCTCCTCCCGCAGCCTGCAGGAGCTGAAGAGCCCTCGCCTGGAGCTGCAGATCCACTCGGACGTGCCCTTCCAGATGCTGGACGGCAACAGCGGCCTGAGCTCCGAGAAGATCAGCCACAACCCCTGGAGCCTGCGCTGCCACAAGCAGCAGCTGAGCCGCATGCGCTCCGAGTCCAAGGACAGGAAGCTGTACAGTATCCCTTCACCCACTCTGCCAGGACGGCACAGGAACGCCGCTTACCAATTGTTGGGTTGAAGCTGTTAAGACATCACCTATTAGACAGGAAAGGTCAAACGTGCGGCAGTGAGAGTGTTAGCTGTCATTGACTTGCTGGGAGCTGTGTAAATGTTACACGTTGTAAAATTCCAGCCATAGCTGGAAAGGCGGAAGGCTGGAAAGTGATTTTTTCATGAAAGTGGCTAACGCCGTAAAGCCTCCATGTCTTACTGAAATTATTCTGAGCTGTATTTTGGCTCTTTTTTCATGCACTTTGAGAGGCTTACAAGCTTGCACCTGCCCCAGCCCTTTGTTTAGTGGAAATTTGGATCAGTCTGACCTAATTTTTTCAAATTCAATCAAGGAAGACATGCTTCACCACTCCTGGGTGTACTCTTAGCCCTTTGTCCCAAGCAGCCAAGAGTGAGGACACTGAGCCTTTGAAGCAAGTTCAGCCTGTACCTGATTGCATCACCTTTGCGTGGAAAGCTCAGTTGACTTAGGCCCTGAAGCCCACATGTAAAAGGAAAACATTGTCCTTCAGAGGGCTGCAGAAACAAGAGATGTGTTTGATTAAATTTTCCGCTGTGCTCACACATTCCTGGATTGTTTAGCTTTTGGCAGTGAGAAAAAAAAATAACAAACCAAATTAAGAAAAAAAAAAACCTAGACAGGTCATAGTGACCAGCCAGCAGTGTCCTTTTTTTGTTTATAGTGAGAAGCTAATTTGGAAAAAGTCAAAGGGACAGACCCTCAGAGGACAGGCATGTTGGATAGGGGCACTTGGAAAGTTGTGTCGGATTAGAGGTGAGTACTATGGCATTCAGGCGGTGGATCAAACAGCGCTTGGGCTGAGAGGGACCTCTATACCACTGATGTTGGTACTACAGCTGCTGGTGGCAGTATTTTACTGTTTGTCCTACTTAACTTTCTGTGGAAAAGATGAAGCACTCATCCTCCTGATTCTCCAAAGCATTGACCGTCTTCCTTTGAAGCCCTAGGCTATAACATAACACTCTTGAAGCAGTGTCGTTTAAATTTATTTCATAGTCAAACTGGATCTCTGTCTCAAAGGAGTCCCGTTGCTCTTCATTTTTTCCCTGCTCCCTCAAGTCCCATACGATGGTGATGTGACAGGTTGTGAGCGTATTGTCACTTCAGTGTTAAGCGGTGTTAGTCAGGCTGGTGGGCGGCAGTGTCGCATAGTGGTTAAGGAGCAGGACTCATAACCGAAAGGTTGCTGGCTCAATTCCCTGCTGGGGCACTACTGCTGTACCCTTGGGAAAGGTACTTAACCAACCCACAATTGTCTCAGTAAATATCCAGCTGTGTGAATGGATGTAAGTCACTATGGATGAGAGCGTCTGCTAAATGGCAGTAATATGAACGTAATGCAAATGTCCAGGGTGGTAACGTTTACGCTCGGAGGAAAGGCTCCTTGACGGTCGCCCCCCCACAGAATTCCTGCTGCTGGAGAACGTGGTGCACCACTTCAGCTACCCCTGCATCCTGGACCTGAAGATGGGCACCCGGCAGCACGGCGACGACGCGTCCGAGGAGAAGGCGGCGCGGCAGATGAAGAAGTGCGAGCAGAGCACCTCCGCCACCCTGGGGGTGCGGGTCTGCGGCATGCAGGTGAGGGGCGACGCGTTTGGGGCTACACACGGCTTAACCTAAACGCAGAGTCCGTCAACTCCGGTATATTTACATTCACACCTAACATCGAAACTCGCAGACATTCTAACATAGGGTTGAGTGAAATATGTTTGAAGTCCGGGTTTGATATCTGTGACCTTTTGAGTTATTAAACAGACGCCCTTTTTCCAGGGTTTATTTTTTCAGTGGACCTGATATACAACAGGCCATTTGGGCCATGTGTGAACTAAGAGGAAAATAATGTGGTAAAATATTTGTAAGAAGAGATTTAGGAGTTTTCCTCAGCAGGGAGGGTTGCCCTTGACTGAAATGAATGTTGTGGAGGGAGGTGTTTATTTCCCTTGTTCATCTGGGGGCAGATTCAGACTGTGCCGTGGCAGCGATGCTGCTGAGTTCGGGCTCCCGAGGAGCGCGCTGGGCTCACTAATGGCATTCCTCTCCTCTCATTCCTGGATTTAGATGGGCTGAGAGATGAGCGATGGGGCTCATCCCTCTCTCTGACGCCGCTCCCATTATACGCAGCTGCGCGGAGGCATCTCACCAGCGTCCTCTGCTCCCGCTGCCCCTCGCTAGCGTCTCTCTCTATCCATCACCCCAGCACAAGAGGGGGTGGGGGGGAACGCCCTGCGACTGAAGCCAGTGCAGGAACGAGGAATGTAATCAGGAGGAAATGGACATCCTGCAGTCATAGACGCAGGGACGGCTAGAGATGAATGGCTGTATTTATGGAAGGGGACATTACTTATTAGTGAGGGGACTAAATGGAACTGAGCAGGATTTTCCATTGGCTTCAAATGGCACCCTTTCCAATGCATGCCAGTGAGAGCGCATTTCTCAACATTCTCTCCTTTCTCCCGTCTCTTTTTTGCAGGTGTACCAGATGGACACAGGCCACTATCTTTGTAGGAACAAGTACTACGGCCGGGGGCTGTCCATCGAGGGCTTCCGCCACGCGCTCTATCAGTTCATGCACAACGGGGCCCAGCTGAGGAGGGACCTTTTCGAGCCCATCCTGGGCAAACTGCGCAGCCTGAAGGCTGTGCTGGAGAGACAGAACTCCTACCGCTTCTACTCCAGCTCCCTGCTCATCATCTACGAAGGCAAGGAGCCCGAGGCGGACCCCTGGCAGAATCCATCCGACGGGCCGCCCGAAAGGGACATGAGTCCCTGCCCGGCGGCCCAGGGCCCCTTGGAGGCCCCCCCGGTGCCCCAGCCCCCTGCAGACTGCGTCCTCCCCCACCAGGAGCCTCCCCCACCCCCCAGCGTGGATGTGCGCATGATTGACTTCGCTCACAGCACCTTCAAAGGCTTCCGGGACGACCAGACTGTGCACGACGGGCCGGACAGGGGCTACGTGTTCGGACTAGAGAGCCTAATCAAGATTCTGGAAGGGATTCGAGACGAGAACCAGTAGCGAAAACAGGCTCCGCCCTCCCCACCTCTCTTCCCTCAAAGCCCAACCCCACCTTTGATGTAATGAAAAAAAAGGAGGAAAAAAAAGCTAAACAAATGAAAAACAGGGTGACATTTACAAGAAAGAAAAGCACATTTATAGGCAAAGAAACCAAGGAGTGACAGCTTCTGTAGCTCTCAGCAATGTGGAAACAGACACTAAAGGTTTGAGAAACCTTTGTTCTCCTCATTGATTGACACCTAGTGGCTACTTCTGGCAGGGTCTACAGTCCCACTATCAGGACAGACGCAGCTGCTATCCCTTTGCAGCACTGAGGGACATGTCTGCCTTGTGGGTTCATCGCCACCATGTGGCCATTTCAAGTATTGTTTTGAGGCACGGGTCAAGAATAACAAAGCAGCCGCAGCTCAGGGCACGTCCAGGGTCAGGCCCTGTCTTAACACTGTGGGGTTGGTATGGGGGAGTTTGTGTGTGTGTGTGCGTGCGTGTGTGTCTGTGTGTAAGAGTGTGTATGCATGAGGGAAGAGCAGGGGAGGGGGGTTGTTGGGATGACATCCCCTCAAAAATTATTCTTAGCAGCAGTATTCCCATTGTGGTTTTGAAAGGGGAGCAGCTTTGCTGGCAATCGTTTTCGAAAGCTTTACTGTAAAGGGAGCTGGACAGTTTTAAAATTTAATCTTAATGGGGAAAAAAGATGAACCCCCTTTACAGGCCCAGTTTAAAAACCACAGCTTTACTGTATGGAAATCCTATATATAACAGGTCACCTTCTTATTATTTTGCAAGCTTCTTCTAGTCATCTTATTCACCTCCATTAGCGTCACTTTCATTTATCGTAGATTCCACATTTTTTGCATACCTTTTGTCCTTTCTTCGCCCACCAATTAATGGTAGTTCAGGCAGTCCCAGGCTGGGCGATGGGACAGCTGAGGGATGCTTTTTTTTTTTTTTTTTTGGCCCTGACCCTTTATTGTCCCCATGTTACAAAGCTTTTCCTCGGTCAGGGGTGGTGGGTGACCCTGAAAGAAAACCTGTCTTGTAATTTGCACTGTAGAGGCTGGATCTAAAGCATCAAAGCATGACTCTTCTTTTTCTTACTTCTTTTTTTTTTTTTTTTTTTTGGTTCTGCTTCAAGTAAGAGGGTGGAGAAAAAATATTTATACACAGTGATACCTTTCCTCCATCAGCACATGTAGCAAAAAAAAAAAAAAAAAAAAAAGGAAAAAAAGAGAACCTGACTTGACCATCCTCTCTGTTTGTCTGTGCTTTACCCCTACCATGGCTAGGTTAGGATGTTCTCTGTGTAGGCAGAACAATTTTGCACTGTAGCCAGAGCGCCTTTTGGTGTATGTGGATTCCTTTTCCCCCCCCCCCCCCCCCCCCCCCCCCCCCCGGCACACCGTAGGCCTTCAGGCGCTCAAGTCTGTGCTTCGAATCTGTTGTGTAAGATTGGAGCTTGCCTTTTCCCCTCACAGCGTACGTAGCGCGTAAAGGTCACGTTCATTGGTTTGCAGTTACGTTGAAAATTGTGCACATTCGCATCATGGAAAGGCCCCTGCTGCTGTTCAGTGTTCTTCCGTATTTTTGGCAGCAGCTGTAGTGAAATCGTTGCCCTCCAGTCCAGTTTGCTGCTTTACCCGGGCCTGTCCTGTAACTGTGTCAAATGCATCACGAACCTCTGTGCCACCGGCCAATATGAGGGTTCTTCGCATTCTTAATTCCCTTTCCTTCAGATGTCAGACTCTTCCGAAATCCTACCTGTTTATTTGAAACATGAATTAATCAGAACAATTCCTCTCAGTCAACATGAGTGATTATGGCTTTCTTCACCAGCGTAAAGTCAGCATAACTAGTCTGTTGGGTAGAGTGTTAAAATATTGTTAAGCTGGAATCTCTCTGATGCCCCGTTTCAACTGAAGTGGATTATGTGAAAAGAAAATGATTATTTTAAAGCATTCAGCACAGCATGACATTTATCTACAGGATATACTCTGATACTTAAAATCATCCCTGTGGAGAATTGTGTGTGTGTTTATATGTTTTAGAATTTTATATATATATATATATATATATATATATATATATATATATATATATATATATATATATATATATCAGACTTCATTTTAACATTTTAAAAAAGGCACTGGCCTTTGAGGGTTTTCTACAATAAAGTGCCGCTCTGTTTAGTTTGCAATAAAACTGAAACCCTGTGATGTGCCAGAGAAAGAAGGGAATTAACACTTGTAAAGTAAATAGAAACAAGAATCCAAAAGTCTGTAAAGGGTTTGGATTAAGTCGAAATGGCCTCCTTTGTGGTGGATGTTATATGTCAATCTTTCCATAGATGTGAGAAAATATTTGTAGAGAACTATTACCCCCAAAAATTCAAAGTATCATTTTCTTTGTCGTTGTTGCATGGATGGATATTTTTTTAAGAAGAATTATAATGACATCTTTATGACAACTTTGAATGTGAGCTAAAAAAAAAAAACATTTATTTAAAAAAACTGTCTCTTGTCTTCTTTATCTTTTTTTTTTTTTGTTTTGCTTCCTTTGATGTCAATTCATACACATTCAACCTGGGGGTGTACGTTTTCAGCCAGCTAACAGTATCTTAAAAATCGTTCAGTTTGAAAGACATATAGGTATAGATGTTCTCCCCACCACAGCCCAGTAGCTCGGTCAAAAGAGACTAAAATATTGTGTACACAAGCAAAATTAAAAATGTTGGGGTTTTACCTAACTTTTATCCATAAACCAAGCAATGTTGACGGAAGTTCTTAAATAATGTAGTGTTCAAACAGAACGCTTAATGATTTTCCAAGTAAAAGGTAACATGACAACAGACAGACCCAGTCGTTGCACCCCAGGTTGAATAGGATCTATTGCTTTTGCTATTTCGCGTCGCTGTGCAGATGTCACCGACTGAATGTATTTAGACCATGCCCCCGTTACTGTGGCTTTCTTCTAATTGGTTCCTTGATGTTACACGTCTCATTAAAATCGAGCCGTAATAGGTTCCGTTCTGGGTATGTCACATTTTGATTTGACAGTGAGTTTAAGATACTTCCTCGCCACGTTGTTTTCCTCTGATTGGTCAAGAATAATTATGGAAATGGACGTGACCAAACCAGCACGGGAAGTGTCATTTCACGAGAATTACTGTAACAAGACGACGATTTCAAATGATATTAAATTAAAACACAAAACTTTGCACGCATCCATTTCGATGCATCGTTCTATGCCCATGCTTATATTTCAGTGATAGATTCAATCGCACAGTTTCAGAGTGTGAGTGGTTTCAGTGGTTGCTGGGTGACCGGATGGTTACTCTTTATGCAATTCCACCATTAGCTCAATTAAACATATCCACGAATGAAAATACTATTGTTTTAGATTTAAAAGATTTAATATAAAACGGACACAGCTGAACTGTTCAAATAGCTATGTAGATATTACATGTTTAAATACGAACCCTCCTATATACAGATTGGTACAATCCGAAGACCTATGAACCGAGGTAACGTCACATGGTTATTGTTGAATGGCATTGTGGTCTTGTTCCGCCCCTCTGTTGAAGATTGTATTAACCTGTGTAATTTACTAGTCATTCAGGGAAAAAGTCAATGAACCAGTTTTTGAGATAGCAACGTGTCACATAGTTAACATCAGCTACGTTGACGTCAGTTAGCTAGCTAACTGAACTTCTCAGCTGGAGACAACATATTCCGTGACAGAGCAATTTTGACAGGTGAGTTACAAGGCATGTCAAACTGATACTGTTCTACACCTTGGTATTCTGGCTGGGTAGGTTAGATGATGATAATAAAGTTATATTCCCCGGTCTTGAAGTCGCAACCGCCATTCATTACAAAGGGGAATCTCAGAGAACTTGATATAACTGGAACGATAGTTTATTTACAGCTAACCATACAGCAAACTGACGGTATTATTGCCTGTTCGATCCATTTATGCATGGAATTATCTAATGTCATCTGTTTTACTACATAGCTCGCTAGATAGCTAAATAGTTAGATCAGTGTACTGCAGTTATCGTCAACAAAGCCAACCATCAGCAAGACCGCTGTATAGCTGCGTTAAGTAAACTTTAACGTTTGTATGCCGGGACTAAGTAACGTGGCCATTGGAACGTGTACCAACTTTTAGCTAGCTAGCTAGCTACATAGACAGATTACCTGATTTCACAGATTAAAACATCGTGGGATTATCCTGCTTTGCAAACTAACGTTAGCGATATCCGAGCTTTTTTTTTTTTTTTTTTTTTTTACTTTACTAGCTAGTAAACCAGCTAATTCACATGACATGTAAGGTTTCTTTGAGCTGACATCAGTTTCCTTGTTTCCTGATTCATGTGTAGCCTTTTAACGATAGCTACCTCCTCCATTCAGGAGAAAAAAACTAGGTCCAGATATGGATCCATCATACGAAACATTATTTGTCTGAAAATATCTGAATCGAAAGAAACAGATTTACCTGGCTAGCTCACTGCTTGTAATGGATAATACAGATTTAGCATTTTGGCTGTAGTCGACGGTGTAGTTATTATTTAGCTAATCTTTCCCGTGTTATCGTCTGGCGATCAGTGAAGTGTCGGTTTTACTGCGGATAAAACATTTTTAACTTTTTTTTCGTTTCACAGAGTTAAATGCCTTTCTGCCTCCCGCTTCGGCTGATCAATTGTTGACCCTCTCCAGTTGAAGCCTAAAATGAAAGCGCTGATCTTGGTTGGTGGATATGGCACCAGACTCCGGCCCCTCACCCTGAGTGTGCCGAAGCCGCTGGTTGAGTTCTGCAACAAGCCGATCCTGCTGCACCAAGTGGAAGCTCTGGTGAAGGTCAGATGTCTACAAGTCAGCCACCATCCTCAAGACTTTAATTGTGTGAAGCTTCTGTCCACCATGTCTGGATCTTTCTGAAGCACTGTCAGACTGTTTTAATTGTGCTACACTTATAATCCCAAGTGCTTTCCGGATAGGACAGTACTTCATTAATCCAAAAAGGAAATTGTTTTGCCAGCAGTCAAGCATGTGGAAAAACAGAAGCTCACAACATAAAACAATAGGACAATAAGAAAAGAAAATGCCACTGCACCGATAAATAACATATTGCAATAATTATATTAAGTGATCTTATTGCACTTATGTGGTTATTGCACGTGAGAGGTTTCACAATGAATTGCACTTAAGTTCTTGCAGTGCGAAGGATTCAATGGTGATCTCTCCACGACAGAAGGGGGAGGAGTTAAACAGTGTTATTGCTGTAGGTAGAAAGGATCTCCTGTGACGCTACATGGAGCACTTTGAAGGGATCAGTCTATTGCTGAAAGTGCTCCTTTGGTGAGCCAGTGTGCCATGGAGGGGGTGGACACGGTAGTCCATAATGCTCAGCAGATTGTTGAGCATCCTCCTCTGAGACCTCTACTAGAGAGCTCAGCCCTGCTCCCAGGATGGCGCCAGCCCTCCTTAGGAGCTTGTTGATTCTGTTGGCATCAGCTGTCCTCGCAAGGCTGCCCCAGCACACCACAGCATAAAAGATGGCACTGGCCACCACAGACTGGTCAGAGGTGTAGAGGTTTGAATAGGAAGGGTGACAGGACTGTCCCCTGCACTGCATCCGTATTGCTGACCACCGACTCTGACATGCAATTCAGAAGCCACACATACTGCAGTCGACCAGTCAGGTAGTCCATAATCCAGGATATAGGGGGGGGGGGGGGGGGGGGGCATCTACCGACATCATCGCCAGTTTGTTCCCCAGCAGGACAGGCCAGATAGTGGTGAATGCACAGGAGAAATCAAAGAACATAATTCTCACCGTGCTGCCTGGCTGATCAAGGTGAGCATAGGAGCGATGAAGCAAGTAGGGATGTCCTCACTGTGGGCCGCAGGTGAGCCAGAACCAGCCTTTCCAATGCCTTCATAGTATGGGAGGTCAGAGCCACTGGCCTGCAGTCATTGGAGGCACTGGGGTGCATCTTCGTTGCTACAGGAACCAGTCAGGATGTCTTCTTCATCACAGGAACCCTCTAAAGGCTCAGGCTCAGGTTGAACAATTGCTGGGAAGCTCCACACAGCTGGGCACAGGCTCTGAATATGCTTGGGCTGACTCCGTCGGGACCCGTGGCCTCGCCCTGTCTGAGTCTGCTCAGCTCTCTCCTCACCTGCTCTGTAGTGTAGTGGGGGGGGGGGGGGGAGAAGAGGAAAGGGCAAGACAGGAGGGTCATCAAGGGAGCAGGGGAGAAGGTGAACTGGAGCCCCCTCATCAAACATGTTGAAAAACAGGGTTAACCCGTTGGACCTGTCCTGGCTGTGCTCTACTTTCAGACTGCTGGTCTTTTTGTAGCCTGTGATGCTCCTCAGCTCCCTCATGCTGTTTCCCGGGAGTTTTAGCTCCAGCTTCCTCTTGTAGCCGTCTTTACCCTTACACAGAGCAGCATACACAGAGAGTGCCATGTCATAAATTAAGAGCAAAGTATATAGTTAAATAACAATAGCAGTGCCAGGATGCAAACAACTTTTTTACTGCCCGCAGGGTTTGTCGAATCTGTTGAAGTCTCATGTCTTACAGTGATGCCTCCCCCATCTGACATTATGGTTCCAATGTCCATCGTGGTGTATTGCCTATGTAGTGACATTGCCTCTAATGCTAGCAGCTGCGTGCTTAGCGTTTTTATTCACCAGGGTTTACTTTCTGTCTGTCCAGGCTGGTGTCAATCATGTAATCTTGGCTGTGAGTTACATGTCTGAGTTGCTGGAACGAGAGATGAGGGCCCAGGAAGAGAGGGTAAGTATACGATTTGCTGGACAGAGTGAGGGGGGGAGTGGTTTCAGTTTCCAGCAAATTTAGTAGCAAGTTTTGTTTTTGTTATTCTGAAACCAGCAGTGTGTTATTTTCACGGAGATAATAGTAGTGTTAGTACGTTCATATACACAATATTCTCCATCGGCATGCTGAGGTACTTTTCTTATATATGGTCTGACTCTGTCTCACAGCTTGGCATCCGGATATCCCTCTCTCATGAGAAGGAGCCACTGGGAACAGGTAAGCGGCCACTGTGCATGGTGAGGAATGGCTGATGCGTAGCTGTCTGCTTTTGGAGGATTGGAGCTGTTGGCTTAACAATGTATATTGTTTCTGCCTCAAAGCGGGCCCCCTTGCCCTGGCCAGGGAGCTGCTGATGGACAACGCTGAGCCCTTCTTTGTGCTTAACAGCGATGTCATCTGTGAATTTCCCTTCGAGGACATGCTGAGATTCCACAAACATCATGGAAAGGAGGGCACCATTGTGGTGAGTAGAACAGTTGTCATTAAGAATAAGTTGGTCTGCTCTTGGGTCCAAGAAGTGAAGTCAGGACCACTCTGTTTGTTTCAGGTGACTAAGGTGGAGGAGCCCTCCAAGTATGGCGTGGTGGTGTTTGAGACAGAGAGTGGACGCATCCATCGCTTTGTGGAGAAACCGCAAGTCTTCGTCTCCAACAAGATCAATGCAGGGATGTACATCTTCAGTCCCTCCATGCTGAACAGGATCCAGGTCAGTTCCAGCCAGCACATTCCTATCCACTCAGTAGCTGCATTCCCACTGCCTGGCCAGACCACATTTCATGAGGGCATGATTATGCCACAACCCCCTGCCAAAGGCTGTGTCTAAAAAATGCATTGTTTTCCTACTGTCAGCCCATAATAGCAGCTCTTTGGCTCCCGAAAGCAGATAGTTGGTAAGCATACCGGTATTACTGCTACTTCCCACTGACTTCATCTCATCCAGTGTACAATATTGGTACACATTTCTTATGCCTTTGCCGTCTTAAACCTTAAGAAACGTTTTTGAAAACAAACTCATCCTCTCACCAGACAGAAAAATTGTCCATGAGCAACACTGCCCTTATTCCCCATTGTCCTGCTGAAGCTGAAAGACAATTATTGGGACTTGGGGAAGTGCTTGAAGGTCTGTGGTAGGCCTGCTCGCAGCTCCCTTGAGGCCTATAAAAGACGGAGGAGAAGCAAAAGGCACTATCAGCTTTGGCACACCCTGGTCAGGCCCAGCAGTGGAAATGTGGATCTTGTAGGAGAACTGAACTATAGTGGTGTGGAGCGAGGGAAGTTACACTATGAGCCTAACTGATTGTATGATGGTTTGCTTTGGAAGAGAGGTCACCTTTGGATTTCAAATACATTTGTTTGCCCCACTCAACAGAATATTGCTTCAGTGAGAAATAGAAAAAAATGTGGACCATTTTTTAGGTTCTGGTTCATATTGTTTTTGAGTTTGGCCTTTTTTGGTATCTAAATCCGGCTTTGTCGTCTCTCAGCTAAGGCCCACCTCTATTGAGAAGGAGATCTTCCCAGTGATGGCCCAGGAAGGACATCTATATGCCATGGAGCTCCAAGGTGACAGTCACACTGCTCTCACAATACAACAAAACACATGTCACTTTCACCCTTTCACAAAATTGATTATTTTGATCTAAATACCAATAAATATCTTGCATGCTTACTTTAATTTACTCTCTACAACAGAAGCTATATGTTGTGCATCACATCATTATGTGGGGCTGTTTGTGTATGTTCGCAGGGTTCTGGATGGATATTGGCCAGCCCAAGGACTTCCTGACAGGGATGTGTATGTATCTGCAGTCTTTGAGGCAGCAGGGTCCAGAGAAGTTGCGCACTGGACCAGGATTTTTGGGCAATGTACTGGTGGTGAGTTGGGCATATGTAATATTCATATGCATATGATCCCTGGGTCACAATGGATGACCCTCCTGATAAGATGATTTTTGAACAGAAGGTCTTGGGTTTGAATCTTGGGGTTTAAGACCATTATTGTAGCAAGAACATTACCAGCTGTGTAAAGGGGTGATACATTTAAAGTGTGACAGCAACCTAGATTACTGTGGATAAAGGGTGTCTATCAAGCAAGTAATTACAAGCAAATGATGTCTTGAAAATATCATATTAATGGAATGTTAATGGCATAATACAGCATGAGAGGCAAATCTAACTTGATCCTTGGAAACAAGCCTTTCTGGAATTAACAGCAATTTACTGGCAAAGCTATTTGTAGTTTTAAGGAGAAAAATGGTAGTCTGAGTATAATGATTTTGAACATCCCGGCTGAATTTACTCATTTTAAGTTTAAATGAGTAAAGTAAAATTGAGAAATACTTACATTATGATTTTATGTGTCAGTCAATGTTAAGCCATACTGTGCACAGAATGTATGAAAATGGTGGCTACCTATTAACAAAGATGAAAATGCAGGATAGAATAATACTGAATGCTGAAAATATCAGAATGGAAGAAACAATATAAAGCAATGCAAATATAGGTCCCTGAGGTAACTACTCATGATGCAAAGAATCCCATTTCAGTTTTAAATTCTGTTTTAAAATAAATAAATAGACAGTTCCAAAGGTGAAAGAATGACTTGGGAAAAATTGAAACCCATTAAAAGAAATTAAGGACAAATTACAGAAATAGCTTTCTGATTTGGTAATGCTTTAACAACAAGACATTAAAAAGGCAGATTCAGACAGCTTTGTTAATCCAATTGGATCCAGACTGGGGTAATGCTTTACAAGTAAATTGCTCCTAATAGGCTAGCTTCCGAAACAGAGTCCAATCTGAGAAAACACAGTGAGAAATAAATGGAAAAACACCTTTCAGCATGAGGCCTTCGATTTCCCCCCTAAGACAGCCTAGGGCGAGACAAACCATAGCCAGACTAGGAGGAGAAGCCTGTCCCTGTAAGCCAGCAGCTGATACAGGGTCCAAACGCTCTCCATCCAGGTTACTGCGGGTCAGATCCAATCATTAGAGACCCTCCTATCATTAAGGGAGACTAGAGAGATGTTTTTAGCCTACTGTTAAACAGTTATACTACACCCGATTACTGCAGAAGTTCTGGTAAATCATCCCATTTTTGAGGTAATACTCCTTACATTGCATACGTCTTGTCCTACCCCTTACAGGGAATCTATTCAGAATACTTATCAACAACTGCCATCATGGTTATTTAGGGTGTGGATTTAAATCTGTCTAAAAAAATTTGTCTTATTTTTCATGATCTGCTGCCAGCATATGTAACTACATTTAAAAATTCACACCATATAGCTCCCCCTTCTGTATGTAAACTTCCACTAGAGGGTGCCCCAATCTTAAAATCTACCATATTGACTGGTTGCATGGAGTTTCAGAATTATACACTTTTTGATGTGTTTCTACTCTATCAGTTATTTCAGTGAACATTTTGAAAACTGACAAACAGTAGAAAGACCATGCAGGTGAATAGGTATGAATAGGTATGAGTGGTTATATTTTAAAAGCCTGCTCTGTTTTTTTTTAATGTAATGTTTTTCTTTGCATTTTTTTATTCCAGGACCCTACGGCTCAGATTGGGGAGAACTGCACCATAGGTCCAAACGTGACGTTGGGCGCAGGGGTGGTGCTGGAGGACGGGGTACGAATCAAGCGCTGCACTGTGCTAAAGGGGGCGCGGGTGCGCTCCCACTCCTGGCTGGAGTCCTGCATCATCGGCTGGAGCTCCTCCGTAGGGCAGTGGGTGAGCAGATACTAACTCTATAGGACACGCACTCACTCTCCCATCTGCACAAATCTACAGGACACACAGGCACAGAGACACATGCATACAGACGCTTGCATTCCTGACAGTGTATATGCAGACTGCTGGACAGAAATGGCACTAAAAATTATGACAAACAGCCATAACAATCTGTACTAGCTGCTCTGAATTGGTACCTTTATTGTTCCATAGCTGACACAGCCGGAGGACAAACGCCATACACTGTGCGTACGTATTGGCTGTTACCACTGAAAGATCATTTATGTAATGTATTACACATAAAGCTCAACCAATCAAATTGTATTTGAAATAGGGTGCATTTTAGATTACGTTACCTTACATTCATTTACCAGATGCTCTTATCCAGAGCGAATTCCAGCTTAGAAGAACAGAAGTGTATCCATTCAAGTTGAATAGCCATTCAGGTTCCATTTTTACACTGGAAATTGTCACAAAGCAATTATATGCAATTATTGAACCGCGCAGACTGATGTATGTGCAGAGAAATGAAGACACACACACACACACACACACACACAGTATGAACACCCTCACAGCTGCTGTAAAGCACGAGGAGGGCGGCGTGTCACCTGTCACCACATTCTCACTCTTTCCCTCTACAGTGTGCTACCTTTTGTCACCCTCCCACTTATCACTTATCATGAAGTCCCCTTTCCCCGCCGTTGCCATTGGCTCCTCCGTTCTCCGTCTCTGCCCGGCACACCCTGCTGCTGTCAGTCACCGTGTTCCTGTGCATGTCCCCCGTGTCCCCCCCAACGCAGGTGCGGATGGAGAACGTGACAGTGCTGGGGGAGGACGTGATCGTGAACGACGAGCTGTACCTGAACGGTGCCAACGTGCTGCCTCATAAGTCCATCACCGACTCCGTGCCTGAGCCGCGCATCATCATGTAGACTGGATTCCTGCTGCTCTCGGGCTGGGACGGGGGCACCAGGCAGTGTGCCAGCCAGAGGGACAGGAGAGACAGACAGACAGGCAGGCAGGCAGGCAGACAGGCAGACAGGGAGACAACTCGGACATAGCTGCTGTGACATTCACTATGCATGACAGAGAACAGTTAAAGGTTGCAGTATGGATCATGGGAGTAAAGTATGGGTATGTATGTGTGTGTCTGCCTAGGTTTCGAGATCACTTCTTTATGTGTATGTTTGTGTATGGGGACTGAGAAAGGGAATGGGGGTTTTTTGTGGTTGTGAAACTGTGTGACGTGGGCGGGTCAAGTCAAGGTCAAACGAGGTATGCGTGCGTGTGTCAGAGAGTACATGGACAATGTCTGCAATACATCACTGGTGACTTTACATCATGCCCTCGTGGCAGCTGCTTAAAATTGTTCATGTGAAGGAACACTTCAATACAAAGTCTTTTTTCATGAAAACAGAGGGAAAGTTTGTAATAGCTTATGAACAAAAACTCTAGGGTGGTTTCAAGTATCACATCGCCTTAAGAAGCTTTTTTTGGGCAATTACTTTTTTCTGTTATGACCTGATGCCAATGTCAGCCAAATGCCTGATAATCTTGTAACATTTAAGTTGAACCAGGAATATATATAGACTCTATTTAGATTTATACTTAGTTTTTACTGACATTGTTGAGCAGAAATCTTCTATTGCCTAATGTTTATTTAGGTAAGATACTCTGAAGGAAGTGCTGACAGTGTGTGAGGCTTTAGAAACCCTTCAGGTAAAGCTGAGGGTTCCCAATGCTGTTAGATTAAAAAAAAAACCCATTCCATTTAGTCATAATGCAGTCTATCTCAATAGAGGTATGCAGAGCCATGGCAATCAGACTAGGTCATCTTTGTTGTTTCTTTGTTCTACTCTGCTATATAACCGTCAAGTGTGTTCATTTATCTGACAGCATGGAACGGGGAATGAGAAAGATGTAATGATGTTTGAATACCTGTCAATAAAGAGAAGCGAGTGTTGGGTTGATCATGCCATGCAGAGATGTGGAAGTGGTGAGCAGTGGAGACAGAGGAGTGGATAACCACCTCCCCCAGCTGTCTCACTGCCCCCCTCTTCAGCCCTACAAGCCCACTGCAGAACTGTTTGTCAGTGAGTGGCACCACTGACCGCTAACTGAATAATGTCCACGTGAAGAAATGCCAATGTTTTAATGAAGTCCTTTTTATATAAATACGATTATTTGATCCACCTGGTTAAGCTGTACTTTCTCCTTCTGAGTAGTTTTGTGGCAATTACTTGCTTTATCTATGCACGTGTTCGGACACACTCATTTTTGCTCAAGTTGCACCGTTCCGAGTGTCCTCGACTCACTAGTCAGGCTCGGTTCTCCCTCACCTAGCCTAATGAATGAAAGCACCGCTTTATTGTCCCTAGAGCAACCAGGAGTGCCAGCTTAGGTAGCAATTTGTTTCGCTGGCCGGTGTACAACTTACCCAAGTGGCGGCTACCAAACATTACATGAGCTAGCTATGTAACAACACCTCCCTGATAGATGTCTATCACTCCGATCTGATATTGATCGTAAGAGTTCATTACACCTGCTGGGGGCCACCACAATACAGATAGGGAAATATTTCATATAGTTTGAAACATGTGAATACATTATTGAAATACTGATCCCATCAAAGCTAAAGGTTTTCTGAGTGTTATATTGCCTTATCCGAATCATGTAGAACCTAAGAATAGACATTTTAAAATAGCTCCAACAGTAATAATGACCTCACCGTTGTCTGTGAAGTATCAATTTCTGGTGAATCACTATGCAGGAAACTCGTCTGCCCCCGCTAGTTATTTGTTGACACAGGAGTTCACTTAATTGATGCATTCCCTCTAACTTACTCCAACGCTGAAAAAAAGACCTAATAAGGCAGAAGGTTAAACGCACCGGAAACATCCTCCCCTAGATCTGTGAGTGCAAATGACAAAATATGCGAACATCGCATTCTTCCAGCCTTATAACGCGTAGTCACTGGTGATGTCATGCTTTTTTTCCGGGAGCTTGGGTGTTCCAGATTTGTAGAATCCAAAAAAATCGGTGCAGCCACCTAGAAAAAAATGAACGCGATTCTATTGGGTGGGCGATTTTTTTTAGTTTACTGTAATTGGTTGGATAAGTTTGCAGGGATTCCCACCCGACTCGCGCTTTAAAACAGCCTTTGTCAAACGCTTTCAGCACTGTAAACAAGAAGCCGACAGCAAGCAAACTTGGGAGTAAGTCTGGATAGCGACCATACCGTCCCAACTCTGGAAATATAGAACTGAAGTGCAATGGACTTGAGCACGGGAATGCAGAAGGTGAGTTTAAATGACAACATGCCCTCTGCGCAGAACGTCTGTCTACAGGTAGCCCGCGTGACTTTCCCTTCTCGAAAACGCACAATATGCACAATTTACTGAGAATGGCAAGAGCGAAAACAACTGAACCTGTTAACTGCACATGGAAATGGACTACTATGTCGTTGTGTGAAATGAAAGCATAAACCGGGAACTTCATAAGTAGCCTACATGGGCTAGACAACTTTTTGTACTTTGAAATGATTTTGCACACCGAGATTGCAATAATAACCACAATCTTTTCTTTTTTTTTTTTAACGAAAAACACATAGCCAGAAACACGTGTTATGATGTAATTAAAGTAACATCGGATTGCTAATGTAACTTCCACTGGGATAAATCAGTCAGTGGTTTATCAATTAGCCAGCTAGTTTACAAAATATGTTCGAAACAAATGTAAACAAGATAAATATTTAATGGATAATGGATAATGGATAATACAACTTAAAACAACTGGAAGTACATATGTTACCTTTTTCAGTGGGGAAGCTGCGTGCAGTGCAAAATGCATGCAATTTACGGAATGTGGTTTTCTCTTTCTTTAACATCGGTACTTTTAAATGACTTCAGAAAACAAACGGCATTAAGAGAAACCCCATCAATCACAGTACTCAACTGCACTTTCCAAATAGGCTGCCTGACATAAAAAAGCATATATTACATCGAGAGCTATATAGTGTTTCTAATACAGAAAGTTATATAACCCAAGTACAGTCCACCTGTAATAAAGAAAAGATTTCAGATGCCAAAGGTTTGAAAATGTTTCAGATGCCAATAGCTGTGAATTTTGTATGTGAGTTTACCTCCCGGTTGCTGTTGAGAGATTACCTGTGTCCAGGACAAAGTCTGCATGGAAGCAGTGGAAAACATGCATCACCTTATCTGAAATAGCCTGGCCATCTCTAGAGGCTTTATCGTGAATTCACACATTGTTGCACTGCAAGGGGATCCCGGCCAAGAATGTGCTCCCAGTGTGGCGGGGTCTTTGCTGCGGCTCCAGCACAGTTATTCTTCCTGCCGCACCGCCGACTCTAACTTGGCAGGCCCATTAAAATACTTTCCTACATTTCAGCTACACTCCCCGCTTTTTTAAACTTTCTGCAATAGAACGAAAAAAGAGGGCAGAATTCACAAAAGACTTCACTGTGCCCAAAGATCAGCTTCTACTGATATTCATAATTGACATATTGTATAAGTGAGCGAAATGCTGATATTTCATAGCCCCAGAAAAATGTTTTAGATGAGCTGCCTGTTTCAGTCAGTAGGATGTTTGTATTATGAGGACTGTCTTTGTGGTATTATTGGCATCTGACACTGGTGGGCTAAACTGGCTGTGTTTTTTTTTTTTTTTTTTTTCAAACCAAAAATTTCTGGGCATTTTGTCCTTGTTGAACAATGACCTTTTGAATTAGAATGGAACTCTTTACAAATACATATTGGGAAGAATGTAACAATATGAGTTGTGTCAAATGATCAAACACTGAACTTGCCATTGTTTGTGATGATCTCAACCTCCAACAAAACTTTCCAAGGAGCTACGAAACTGCACACACAGTCCTTGAAGCCACTTTAAGGAAAGTGACCCTTAACCTGCCAGTGTTCAAACAGACATCTTCAGCTCGGAACCTCAAAGGCACATGGCTCCTTGATTTCCCATCCATCTGTGCACCTAATTACATAATTGAGCTTGTTATATTAATGAGGCTGTTCAACTCTTTGCCCAGGGTCTTACTTTGATACTGATTTTAAAGATCCCTGACTTCCTCTCCCTCTTCCTCTATGTTAAACTTGATCTCTCTTATTTTTGAAATCAGTGTTGTCCCTACTGTATGTCCCTGGATGGCAATGTTGTTTTATTTTGTATTTTTAGATTTATTTGTCGTCTATTTAGACAGGAAATTCCCAATGAGACAGAAATCTCATTTGCAAGGTGGACTGACACAAAACACAGTTACACATGGTTACAAAGGACAAGGTAACATGGTACATACACAGAGGACAATAATAAAAAATAAAAAGGCAGTAAATATTAAAACAGGAGCAGAGTTCAATTACTACATCATGAATCATATTTAAAATCAGAAAATCGAAAAACATTGTCCTATCTAAGATTCTTGTGTAAGTTTACCAACAGTTGTGTGCAGCGTACATCTCTTGTGGTTTTGCCATGCATTCCTCTTTTGTCACATAGAGACGACATGTCTCTGTCCTGGAAAAAGACTCGTAATACACTCATTAGTTAGCTTTTTCTCACTAATTAATCATTCCTGCGTGGCATATGGTCATAGCCTGCATTCATCAAAAATACTTGCTGTATTTGCATTCTTCCTGCTCTCTAATCTTCTCCTGTTCATGCCTCAGTTCATGCCTCTAATTTCATTTGTCCTCACATCTTTCTAATAACTCGTGATGTTTCTGTGATTTTTTAAAATAACTTTTGATTTAATTGTTCATTGGCCTGGTTTTAACCTGAACTGTGGTGCACTGCTTGCGTGTTAACTTGATTTATATACATATTGATTTATATTGAGTTTTTGTGTGTAACTTTTTCATTTTGTTCAAGACTCATTTTCTCATACATTGTGAGTATACTTACATACTTTTTCTAAGCAATTAACAATCAAGGAATATTGTTTTTTTATTGCATCGACAGACATCTTCTAATGGAAAATAGAGCTAACCATTTGACCTGTATGGTTAGATAGAGCCTTATTCTCTTGTCTGAACAAAATGCGCAGTCAGATTTTCTCACTTCAACTCATTAGCACATGACAGGCATCAAATGCGCAGTTCAGTGGCAGCTGTGTGGCTATCACTCTCTCATCACATAGCTGTACCTCAAGGGGTTGAAGGCACAGGCCAGTAGCACTGGTGTGATGTCCCGGTGGCTCGACCTGTTGTTTGAAGCGGATTACAAAGGGATTTACCTCCATGGCTGCGCCTTGTTGTGTTTTGATAGTCAGCTGTTTACAGCGTTATTTTTCACCCCTTACTTTTCACCACCGGGATTTAAAAGTCATGCCCTCTCAAGCGTCGCTGGGGCGCAGTGCCATTGGCTCAGTGCTGTCCCTTCCTTCCTGCTGTGAGAAGCCTATGAGCAGGGACGGTCATAGTTCCTGAAGAGGTTAGGCCCTTCTCATTGTTACAACTGAGCTTAAACCTAATTTTGTGTGAGCACATGTCAAAATTTGTTGATATCCAATACTGAGGGACTCCCTATGAGTCCACATTACACTCACAAAAAAATGACGTCAGTCGCTCCTGTTTTTGTGGTGTGCTTGAATTGTACTTGGGTTTGTTGTGAACATTCCCATACAGCACTCTCAGGCTGAAATGCATAGATAGTGTGGCTCAATTGTCTCTGATCCAGAGGTTCTGTGTTCCTGGCACATCACTGCCTCCACTCGACGCAACGCCTGAAGGAAGCGGCACTCTTTAACATTGGCCACCAGGAGATTTAGCAGAATAGTAGGAGGGGGATTCCCTTTCCATGTGTCTGCTGCTAGCTCTCACTCTTCACTGGGAAAAGCTCCTCCAAGTCCTGTCAAATGAAAACTTCTGGCTTGAGTCCCACATCAAAATAAACAGCTTAAAGGCTCCCATTTGTAATCGTGTGCCACGCCACTGCGCTCATTCATAAGTTTATTGTTTAGACTGAAGGAATAGCATTAAGAAACAGAGCACTTAGGACCTTGGCCTGTGAAAAATGGTTGGGTATCCACGCCACACACGACGGGTTATACGTCACTGTGAGTTATTATTCAAACACCTGGAGTGTGTGTGTGTGTGTTGGGGTGTGTCTGCTTGGAAGTTGGTATTCTGTGATGCAGGAGAAATATGTGATGGCACTCTTCTGAAGTGTTGCCAAAATGAGCAATTGGAACAAATGCCGGCAAAACGCAGTGACATCATCGCTGACATAGGAGAGTCCTCTGCCATCACATCTGGGAATAAGCAGCCACTGTGGTCTATGGACTCGTACGCTTGTGTGTCTGAGCGTGTGTCACCGTGTGTGTCAGCGTTTAAGTTTCTGTGGATCGGTCTGCAAGTGTGTCTGTGTCTATGGGCCCCTGGTGTCTGAGTGAGCGTGCGTGAACCGGTGTGTCTGCGTGCTCGTGTGTGACTGGCCGGATCCCTGAGTGCTGGGACCTCTGAGCTGTGTGTGCGTGAGTCTCAGACCCATGTCCCCTGACTGGAAGCGTCGTCTTTTCCTCCTGTCTTTTTTCTCCAGATGTCGGTGGGGCAGCCGCCAGCGGGAAGGGGCGCGGCATGTCTGACATGTAAAGGGATCTGCTCTGGATTCCAGCCACATTCCTGGAGGTAATTTATTCTCTCCGCTTAAAAAAGTAAAGCAATAAGTCCACTCTCTCCTCGTCTTCCTCCCCTTCCCCTGATGTTTGTGGAATGTTTCGCTCCATTTGCTGCAGCCACTACCAGCTATTGTTACTGTTTTTGTAAGCAAGCTAGTGTTTTTACTATCTTGAAAAAAGATTAGGCTAATGATAAGGTATGTTGATACACATATATAGATATATAGATATGAAAAGTTAAGTTTGGACTTTACTTTCAAGTAATGTGACATATATCTATTCTTCCATTTTGGGATTTTTTTGTGCAATGGCTAGATAATTATTCCAAGATGAAGGAAACTCATAACTCTGTGATCCACCCACTTATCAGAATGTACACACTCAACACAGATAACAAGGTATCAGAGGCACAAGTAGAAAAGGTCATCAACACAAGGCTTACGATTTATGAAATGCGGGGCAACGTTTTGACACTGTATGCCCAAAGTCTTGTAAGTATCCATGTTTGGCATTCTGATTTCACAACAATATAACATATGTTTTAGCCACTGTCATATAACAGTGGATAAAACACTGGTAGTGGTTCATCATGGGGAACACCACTTTACATGACTAATTACTCAAACACTCTGATGTCTGGAGCCTGATAAAGCTCTAACAGTTTCTTTCCCAGCCAGGGCCAGTTTGCCCTTACTTGAGAGTTTATTTTATGGAAGCCTTAGAGTATCGTGTATCCATTATGTTGGAAAAGAATGTTCCATGGAAAAACGAATGTTGAAAATTTTGAGACAGTTGTCCATATGTGGATGCTGATGTTTAGTTGATAAAGAATTGAAAAATGACTGAGGTTCACTCCCCACAGATATTTCGTCCTTGATTGTGGGAAACTCCTCCTGAGGCAAGGCTACCGAAAAAAAGAATGGAGGACTTAAAAGGAATTTATTAGCATTTGGAGTCTCTTGTAGTCCCAAGCGTGCTTATTGTATTCCACTAAAATGGAGCAATTGAGATCAAAATAATTTTTTCCTCATTTGAATTTATAAAAATCCTCAATGGCTCAAGGCTGTTACTGCATAATAATACCTACATCCGCTACCTTGTTTTGCAAGAAAAAGTGGTGTCCCAGCTTAACATTCAGATGCCTCTGGATGTAATACCTCACCTATTTACAGTTAGTAAAGGGCAACAGTGACTTTTTTTGAAACATGGGTGCATGTCTGAACCGGGAAAAATGCAGGGCCACAGGTGTTCTTTTGTCTTAGTCATGTTTTATGGCTCCTGACTGGGCCTCATCAGGCTGGTCCCACATTGATTGTAGCGTGAGAATGCGTGTCGGGGCTTGGCATGTGATGCTGGCGCACTCTCTCGTGACTGCCCTTCTCTTCCTTGCGTGTGTAATGTGGCTCATGCCAGCAGGTGACTGTCCTCCTCCCTGCCCGCAGGGGACGTGTGTCCTTTACACCCAGATGCCACGGCTGGCCAGCTGTGGCTCTGAGGCCCTGTTTGTGTGTCTGACAGAAAGGCCTTTAATCAGGGAGTCAGGACATGCTGTGCTTTTGAGGGCATATTGTTTCACTGTACTTTTAATGATGATTCATTGCTGTGAATTTGAGCTGTTTAAACTGAAACTGTTGCCGCACATCTGAATATAAGCGCTTTGTTTATATGATATACTATTTATTTTTTCCATGTGTATTTGTGTGTGGATATATATATACATATGTATGTATGTATATGTATTTGTGCTGTTGTTCACGGTCTCTGCCTCTGATCTTGTGTCTACAATAACATCTGATTGCGGTGCTGTGATCCACCAGAAAGGCCTGCGTTGTGTGCCGGTGCAGCCAGGAGGAGCATGCCCCGAGCTCAGACAGCGAGGACGACCGCAAGATGGGCCGTCTGCTGGCCGACTCGCGCTACGCCCACTTGACCGCCAAGGTGAAGGGTGGCGATGGGCTGCGCGTCTACAAACGGAACCGCATGATCATCACCAACCCTGTGGTCTCCCGCAAGGACCCCACATTCAACACCATCACCTACGACTGGGCCCCACCCGGCCTCACCCAGAAACTGGTAAGGGCTTGGATAGCCATGACGGGGGTGTAGATGTCAGACAGAACGAGGGAGAGGGAGGGAAAGAAAGAGGAGAAGGGAGTAGTTGAATATGACACATTTATAGATGTTTATACGAGGAGTCACAATTGTTGGTATGAAAGTGGACAGTTCTTAAATTAGAGAGTAGAGGTTTGGACTCTTAGCGGGAGAACTGAACCGTGGAAGCAGGCCCAGGCTGTGAGGTGCGAATGGGGAACGTACCCGCGGCTCTAAGTGAGGAATAATGTTGACCTTTGTTGTATCACAAGGCTGGCTGTCCCTGTTCCTATGTTCCTATTCTTGCACTGAGCTCTAATCCAGATGGATCGGGCCCTTTGTCAGCAGGCCCCACCCCCTTTTCCCCCTCGCCCTCGTGGCACTGTCTGCTGGGACAGAGGTCTGCAAATAAACCTCTGGCTGTGCAGGCCTGCCGGTCTCTGCCAGGGAGTGTGCCCGTTATGTGTCAGAGGGGGAGCCGGGAGCTGTCTCCCTCTCAAGGGAATGATAGAATTTATACACACTTGAATGGAAGTTTTTCTCTACTTCTCAAATCTGCATCTGTGCAAGCCTTTGCTTTCTGCCAGAGATCCTGTCCTTACACACTCAGAGGCAGCCTGGCCTCAGCATGCATTCAGTATGTCTGTCAGAGTGTTTGATGTCAGTAAACCACAATACATACCTTCACCCCCTGTCCTATTCCACAGAGAAGGGGTTACAGGCTGCAGTGATTTAGTGTCGCTCATGAGCCTGCTTGCTCTGAGGACCTATGAGCTGCTATATAGCTGCGTTTCTTATGCTAGCCTGTAAATATTTGCGGCTTTGTCATAAGAAGGCCTCAGCGCTTTCTGGTGCCATGCAGAGCGGTATGTGGTGCAGGATGTGGCCTATGGGGTTTCAGCGCTCAGGCCAAACCCATCAGAGTGCATGCAGGAGAAGCTAGTGATATACTGGGTTTCACAGTGGTGGGCTCACCCCAAAATCGCTGCCTGTCCCCGATGTGCTTACAAGAAAAACATGCCATTCCGTTTCACCGTCCAAGAACCTCCATGAATGCGCTGTTGTTTATTCATTGTGGCTGATTGCTCGTCATTACTTGTTTGATTATGTATTGATCATTAGGCCTCTAAAGCTGCAGACCACACTGCTTATACTAGTGTGGCTAACATGTCCAAGGCACAAAGTACGCCTTTGTTTCTTAAGCACTGAGCAATGCAGAGAAAAAACAAAGGCAGAACTGGTCGAGTGCCAATTCATCATGTTGCTTCATTCATCCATAGGTGTAAATACTCATCCATAGGGAAAATACTGGATCTTCTATGTCCTGGGCCTTTTTTCATTGTTGTGTGTAAAGCTCCCTTTTGCCTGCCGTATGCCTAAGCTCTATGTCTAACTATAGCTTCTGTGTTGAGAAGAGGCTTAAAGCCTTGTGTTGCATGTTTTTGCATGTATTTGGGGGCTGGATTTTTGAGGGGTCCGGGGCTCTCTTCATCTTAGTTGTGCTGACAGAAGGCTGGAATTAGAGAGTAGCTGTTCCCCTGCTCTCTCGCTGCTCTCAGCCCAAGAGAGGTCTGGAACGGGCTCTGGAACCTTGTCTTGCCAAGAAGTCTATTTTTTATTTGTCATATAATGGCTGTTAAATGACTCTTAAAGTTTGTATTAAAGCAGTGGTGTTGAACACAATCATAAAGTGAGTTTAACAATGAGGCAGTGTTGCAGCTTGTAGTGCAGGGGTAACTCAATGCTGGCATTTCTGGAAAGGGGCTCTGTTGGGTCTACAGCATGAATGGGTGGCCTGTGCATTTTTTTAGGCATATGTCTTAACCATGCACATTTGTGTTTCTGTATTCACTTGTGAAATTGTAAAATATACTTCAGGTCAGGGAGGGGAAATGATAGCCCTGCCTTGGTAACTAAACACAGTCCCAAAAGCCAGCCACTGCCACTTCTGTTGATCAACATGTAAGCCTACAATACATTTGCTAATCAAGGCTAATCCAATACTACAGACTTCAGGACAAGTCACCACAGAAATAATATTTTCCGTCTTTTCTACCACTGTTGCGGTGTTCTGATCATTTTTTTGCTGGAAGATTGCTGTCAGTGACATGTTAATGGGACGTTTTTTGGTAAAGTGAAAATTACAAGTCACAGAGCAATGCCCTGAAGACTGGTTTGTAATAGTCCAGAACAAACAGTACTTGGGTGACAGTTCTGGGCTTTCCTGCGGTAGTTTAGTAGATGTTTTCCTCTGCGGCTGTTTGTCTGCAGCTATTCCCCTCAGACTGGTGCTTTTGACTGAAGTGATTTGGAGCACCTCAGTGTCAGAACTGCTTTTTCCCTCAGATGCCAGTCAAGAGTTGTGCCTAGAGTACACTTTTAAGAATGCCTTCATGCAATGTGAACGAACTCTTCTGTCTTTCCTTCACACACGCACACACACACACACACACACACAAACACACACACACACGCTCCGTCCCCATCTGTGAGGGTGACAATTAGAGGCACCACTGGAAACCACTAGGACAATGGTATTGGGAGAGATGATTTGCAGTGGGGGCAAGTTTATTTTATTTGTGTGTGTGTGTTTGTGATCCAGGCCATTCTGTACATGGAGCTGTTGCCAGAGGAGAAACGCCCGGTGACTGGCACTGAGGGAGCACTGTACCGGCGCAGGCAGCTGATGAGACAGCTTCCTGTGTATGATCAGGACCCCGCCCAGTGTCACAGGCTGTCCGAGGCTGAGGCCAAAGCCATGGCCCTTTTCGTGAAGAGCTACAAGGAGGAGGCGTTGGGTGTGGGCGAAGTGGCGCTGCCTGGGGAAGCACGGGCATCCAAAGATGACACGGCAAAGCAGAAGGATGGGAAGGGCTCCCAGGACCGCCAGGACTCCAGCCCCACGGCCAATGGAACTCTGGGAGACTGTGGGAAGAAGAGCGAATATGTGAGTTACTATTCACACACACACACACACACACACACACACACACACACGTATTCACAACTGCGCTCACACACATACCCGCATATACACAAACACACTCTCACACACAGACATGCATGCTGATGTGCAAAAACACACACACTCACACATGAACACATTCACACACATGTACATACACAAACACACAGGCATACACAAACAGCACACACACATGCATATACAAACACCCTCACACACACATGCACACACACAAACATACACACACACACATATGCATTCACAGCCACACGCACACATACATGCATAACTGTGCACACATATGCACATACATATTATTTCTAACATTTTACACTGCAGCCATCCAAGTCATCTTTGAAAGGTATCAATGAGAGTATATGGTATTAATTCTGAAGCCGTGTGCAACAGTCCTGTAATAACTTTACAGATCTTCTTTTTTAACTCTGTATCCAAATATTACAGTTCTTCTTTTTATGGTGAATTTGATGAGTAGTTTTGTATTGTCAGCGTGGCAGTCAATCTCAGACAGTCTTGAGACTGGTGTGTTCTGTGCTGAAATTCTGAAAAAAAAAAAAACAGTCCAGGTTTTCTCTGTTCCTTTCACAGTAATTACAGTGCTGTGAGACTCCTTACATAGATCAATGAGGATCGAGGCTAACCAAGAAAAGAAATACTGGACCTCAAGGGCATGTTGGTTTTGAACTCAGACTTGGAAACTCACAAAAGGCTTGTTTTGAAAGGAAGAAGCAGCACTGGAGAGCCCTGTTGGATTTCAGAGTGGGGGGGAGTGCAAAATGGGCCTCTCCTGCTTCAGATGTGTGGGCAAACCTCAGCTGGCCCGACGCGATCTCAGACATTTCTGAAATAAAGAAGTGAACCTCAACGTTGACCTCCAAACCACTAATTATGCACCACTGCTTATCAAGCTCGAAGCAAACCATCTGCAGACTGCTCTCAATTTGTTTGAAGCTGAAAGGGGGGATGGTTTAACGATGAAAAAAGCTTTGTGATTCCATTTTAAAAAGGAAGCTGAACGGTTGGATTCCTCTTTACTTTACTTCAAGACAAATGGGATCCTACTAATGATCGTGGCAGTAAAAACAAACTGCCCTAGTTGAACTTCACAGGCCTGCTGGTAGTTAAAACAGACACAGGAAAAATGGTGATCTGGAAATTTCTATCTGCCTTTCTTAAGAATCGCCTTTGCTCAAATGTACCAAGCCTCTGTGAATTGCATGTGCTAAAATCCTGTGTGCAAATGGTGTCAGATGCCGTTGCCAGGGTGAGTCCTATAACACAAAAGGAATGAATTGACTGGAGTGTCTTTACATACTTGTAAGTGCCTGAAGGACAGTGATAAAAATGAGATTTACGAGGCTGAATGAGAACGGCTCGTCAGTTGCTTTGCGGGAACATGTTTATTGCCCTGTAAAATATCAACAGAGGAGCAGGGTCACAAATGGCTAGGCAGGTCTGTCGACTGCTTCCATCAGTCCTCGGGGGGAAGGACCTCAGATGTATCCCCCACTGTTAGATGTCTGCACCACTGGGGAACATTAGTAGTGTATCTGTCTCGAGCAGGCTCCCTCTTCATTCATAAAACCGTAGTTCTTCAACAGTGCAGCCTCAGGCAGAGACGGGTACTCTGATTCTCTGCAGAGCCCTGCTCAGGCTCTGGTCAGACATAAAAAATAAACAACGACAGTAAGATCCACCTCAAGCAGTCCTTGCCAGGAATTGTGTTTGGGGAAACTAAAAAAAAAAGGGGGGGGGGGGGGGTGCAAAGCCCCGGCTGTCTGTGATCCCGCCAGCATGCCGCTCCCCTGTTTCCTGCTTTCGACGGGCGAGGCGTTCACAGCGGGTGTTTGTGTTGGAGGCCCGAGCAGCAGGGCTCGGCTGTAAGATGGCCCTTCTTATTTCCTCCTCAGGTGGAACACAGAGCAGATTGTATTTAGTAGGCCAGTCCTATTTACGCTTTTAGGGAAAAGAAGAAAAGCGTAGAGCTTGCAGCCCACCATCTCCGCAGTCTTGTTTTGTTTTATTTCTGAATGTCTGTGCTTGGAATTCGTGCTTTCAGGTTCCAGATTAATGAGCCAGATCAAAAAGTCAAAGAATTTCAGCAAACAAAGAGGCTCGTCCCTGTGCTTTTGTTTTTAAATTCTTTCCCTTTCGCCCGCGCCTACCCCCTGTTTTCGTAGATTAGTATACATGCACGTTCAGTTCTGTATAGAAAGGGGGGGATAGGAACATAATTAAAGCCTGAAGAACATCTGCATTTCATTGCTTTTATCATGACGGGAATGCACAGTTCAGGGCCTGTGTGTTGTTTCCGCGATGATGTGGGTTTAATTACTTCTCATGAGAGACAAACGATGATCCATAAGAGCTGCAGTCAAGGCTCAGCGCTGGCTGTTTGTACGTAACTGAAGAAGGGAGAGCTGCACCTACATGTCTGCAGCAGAGGAACCATCTGTAAGCAGGACTCGTTCTCCTCTTTTGTTGGACTGTGACTATAAGGTTGAGCTGGAGAAATGAATTCTGCTTCTGTCTGTCTGTCTGTCTGTCCATGTGCCCCCAGCACTGTGACCACTGCCAGGAGCTAGCAGCCAGCGACAGCCCAGTGGTATATGCTGAGAGGGCAGGGTACGAGAGGCTGTGGCACCCAACCTGCTTTGTGTGCGCGGAGTGCGGGGAGGCGCTGGTGGACCTGGTCTACTTCTGGAAGAACGGGGCCCTGTTGTGCGGCCGGCACTACTGCCAAAGTTTGAGACCTCGCTGTGCTGGCTGTGATGAGGTAAGTGGGAAAGATGCACAGGGTGATGCTCATAAAAAGAGCAAAGAAAAAGAGTACATAAAAAGAGTAAGCCTGTCATGTGTCATTTCAGTCACCACTACAAGAGGTCATGTTTAAGACCAGCTTTAGTTTTTCAGGGATAGGAAGACTTGTTTTACCCCTCTTTCTATTACAATGCTGGAACCTGCAGGCACCGAAAAAGAACTAGGTGGCCACTGATGGAACTAAAGCTGGTTGACCCACTTCAGCATGATTGCTTTTGCATTGTGATACCCGCAACCTGAGCTGGTAGCACATTATGTTACACTGAATGCCAGCTGCAGTTTTCCATACTTCCTCTCTCCGCCTCCAGTTTTTTTTTTTGTTGTAATCAGCAACAGTACTCTTTTCTCCCTTCCATCTTTGCATCCTTGGTTTTTTGTTGTCTCTCACTGATGCTGACTCCACCCATACCTGACTTCTAAGTAGGACGGCACCGCTAATACTAGCAGGCAGAGCTAACACTGGTCAGCAGCACAAGAAAGATCATGGAAAACCACCCAGATTCTGAACTAAGCAATCCAGCGTTGTTCCAGCTCTGCGCTGAAAACGGGCTTTTTCGTCTGGATGGGATTTAAGTGTCAGTTTTATCTTAAATGATGAGGTTTGAATAAATACTGTATGATGAATGATAGTAATATCTGCAGGATTTAAAAAAAAATCCAATAAATATAAGTTAACTTTGCATAGTTCACATATTTTTGTTTATGGTTACTGTCAAAAGTAAGCTTGATTTAGCTGATAGTTATACACTTTGATGAGAGGGAAAACATTGCCCTGGTGATTAACTAGTTTCCATGTGGTGCTTGTGGAACAGCACCCCCTTCTTAACACAACAGGAAGATAATATCTGTTGCACATCAGTCTTTTGGGGAGAAAAAAGTTTTTCATTTGAAGCTGTCATAGTCCACAATTTTGTGACATTTTTTCTTAATAGTCAGCTCAAGCCATGTTCTTCATCTTCTCCGCTGAATTTACAGTTCCAGCCATACCACTGCAGTTATATTGTAGCAATGCTAGTTCAAAACAAGGCATCTCTTCTGCAGAATGTAGTTCTCATGTCATTTTTTTTCCCTCCCTCTTGCAGCTGATCTTTTCGGAGGACTACCAACAGGGGGCAGATGGCTTGGCTTGGCATAAGGAGCACTTCTGTTGCTGGCAGTGTGGCCAGTCCCTTAGTGCCCAGTGTTCTTGTCACAGTCACCCCAGGCCAGTCTAAATCCCCATGTTATCTGCATGCGAGCCCACATTGTAGGCACTTATAACCCCACTTTGGGCTTGCTAGCAGAGAGAGGGTGGGGCAGCAAAAAGAAAGTAGAGTAGTCCATAACTGAGCATCAGCAGTGGTGAGTGCAGAGATGGCCTGTAATAATATACTAACATCAAGGCTGAGTCTTTCCAGTCCTGAATAAGGAGTTCCAAATTAGTTATGTGTTCTAATATATACAAAAACACACTCCCTTTATAAGGATCAGATTTGTTTAAAGTGATTTGATTCTAAAAACATCCTTTATTCTTCTGTGAGGAGCATTTTATATAGGGTTTATTTAGGTTTTCTCTTGGCAGAGATTATATTAGGCGGCACTGTACTCGGATGTTGCAAGATAAATATACAGTGCTCAGTGTGCCATGATATGATGTAATGCACTAACTAGCTTGTGTTGGAGGCATATGAGAGAGGATTTGATTTGTTGGGAGGGCCCTTTTATATGATCCAGAAAGACATGGTTTATGAACCTGTGGTTCTGAGATCTGAATCGCATTGACTTCTCTTGTACATACAGTGACTCAGTGATAAACAATGTGTTGTCCCTACCCTATTGAATGATGCACATTCACACTGTTGGTTAAAGCCCCTTTGTGCGATTCCAGAGGGGATGTGCTGGGGCCAAACCCAGCACACAGCAAATAGATACTTTACAGTCAGCCAAGAGGGGAGGAGGAGGAAAAAAACACTTAGCAGTAATGTGTAAAGACAGATGTTTTGACCTAGAAAAGCTGTATGTAATAAAAGCATTCTTCCTCTTTCCCATTTAAATAATTTGTTTCTGACCGTGTTGAAACTGACAGGACTGGCAAGCTTGGGGGTTTGTTGCTGAGAGGGCAACTTGAAATTCTGAAATGAGGCCGATGCAGGTCCGTACTGTGCTTTTAGTGGAAGCGTGATTGTAAATATTTGATAATGCTGTGAGGAGGAGCGGTCTCTGAGAGGCCTCTGAAAGCACAGCCCTATATTATGAGGAGTTACCATGGTCTGAGCTTTCAGAGTGTGGGAGATTGATGGCTTCACACTAAACCCTGGATCATTTAGTGTCGGGCCCCCGTTGCCATCAGTTAGAGGAGGAAAAATGCTTACAAAGCTTGCCCTGTATTTATGGAGCAAAAAAAAGATGACGTGTATCCTTGCATTAATGTGCAAGCCGCTTTTAATTTAAAGGAAATTCTAAGAACACACTGCCCATTCACAAGCACTTCTATTGTGAAAGCAGTAAGGCTGTATAATACTGGTATATTGTTGATATTTATGAAACAGTATAGATATCCAAACATGATGATGAGAAAACAAACCCGGAGGTACTAAGGACAGAACTGTTTGGAGTGTGTTTAGAGGTGACTTAAAACGCAGGATACTGTCTCAAACCTTTCATACCTATAACTTTCCAAAAAGTGAGACATTCTAAACTCACTAAACTGGAATTAGTTGGTGGTCAGGAATCTCCATGCTTCATGCATAAGCTTATTTATGAATCATAAAATTGAAATTTAGTGGGCTTGTTCTTCATTTATGTAAAAGTTACTAGGATTGTTATTGCAAGGCAAGATTTTGGGGTTGCATTTTAGTTGTAAAACAGTGACTTTGAAAATGTAATATGACTATGGGTGTGCTTTTGCTTTCAGATAAGATCTAATGAATATTTTTGTCTTTATCCTTTAAAAGCTCTTTTTTCATTGATGTTTAGTGACATGGCTTATTTGCAATACCTGAAAAATGAAGCCAGGTTAATGCATTGTGTTGTTTGTTTTAAAACAGTTTGATTGTGTGATCTAGGTATTCATGTTGACAATGACAACTCTGTTGATCATGGAGGGTTTTCCCATTTAACTACATGATTTACTTTATTAAATAACTTCATAACTTTAATATTTCTATTTTCAGTGTTTGTCCTGACTTATATATTTCCATATTTATATATTTTTCTTCAGAAATGTAATGTGCCTCATTTTATTAAATAAAACATCAAAAATCAGTTGACCTCATAATTTGCAATTACAGATACAGTGTTATAGATTGCCACAGATAAGTCAAATGTCTTTGGTTAACAATAAAATTTCATGTATTCATTTGTCGTGTGTGCAGGGTCTTCATTTCCTTGAAGGTTTGATATAATTTCAGCAAACGGCACAAGCATTTGTTGCTTTTGTGTGATTTAATGTTATGGGCTGTCTACAGTCTGAAGATGAAGTCTCTAAGACATGACCCGCTCGATGTTAGCGCTGCTCCCCCAGTCTGTTAATGTATTCCTAAGTGCCCATTAGTTCTGTTCATTGTCACTGGGGGTTGGTTTGGGACTGGGGAGGAAACTGAAACCATAGCAAATCATGACCTCATCCAGACATTCTGCCACTCCTCCAGCTCGATGACATCAGCACAGCCCTGGAGTTCAGGAGGCTACGCCCCAGGCTACGTGGGCCTGCCAAGTCATTTCCTGACTGTTAATTGTTTATAAAGAGGTAAACAGATGAGCAAAGCAGACAATCTTTCAGGTTTTGTTCTCACCTACCTGCCTGGGCAAGTTCAGAGCCTGGATTCTAGATGCCTTGTGGGTGTGCAGTACCACCTGTTCCAAGGCCTAAGTGGGATGGCCCATTGAAGGCCACACTGCACCAGTGCGCTGCCATGGAGAGATATCCTCACAGACGCCTCTTACACCTGACGTCACCCTTGGCAGGCGGTCAGAAGACGTGTTTTCTCAGTCCAGAGAGAGAGGGAGGTGTTGTTTGAGATGCCCTGGCGGGTTTGAACAAAGCGGCCTCGTTAAATCTCTTCTCCAACAGCAAACGTAACCATGTACTGTATGATGAGGCTGGATATAAGACACACATGCACAAAATGAATCTGAGTGACGTAACCTCAAAACGCTATGAATTCAGTCAAAGCTGAAATATCGTTAATTAGATATTGAAGAAAGGTGTGTAGAGAAGTAGTAATGATCCTTAATGGTGGACAGATTAATCATTTCCAGAGCAGAGTGCAAAGAGCATCTGCTCATCTCATAGGCTTGTTGTGCAATCCCCAGCAGTGGTCTGCTCCCTCTACATCACACAGACCTCTGGGCTCCAAGCTGGGTTCCATCATGCGGACAATGGGCCTACAGAGTAAGAGCTGAAATAGGATGCACGTGTTAAGAGGTGGTTTGGTTTTTTTCATGAAAGACTAAGATCATAAAAATACTGCATTATAACTTTATGGCTTTATGGTTTCCACTTTATTTCCTTGAAAGCTTGTCTGTTGCGCTCCCTCAGACAACCCTCCCACTGCAGAGGCAACTGCTGAAGAGTTATTAGAATTATCTGCAAAATATTTCATATAATGGGAGTAGAATTTGTAAAAAAAAAAAAAAAAAGCTTGGCTGCAAAAGAATAAAGCTTGCATATTTGGTTGATAGCTGCAAGACATGGGACACTGTAGGGCTACCAATTTTGATCAGTTACTTTCCTGTAATACTGAGAGAACGTACATTTGACACTGGCAGATATGTTTCTCAAAAGTAGTTGGTGCTTTAGGTTGGCATCACCAAGCATATTTGGGGCCCAAGTGGGCCACTGTTATATCCTTGTACAATGATTTACTTAAATTGCTTCAGTAAATATTGGTATTCAGCTGCAGAGATGGGCCAGAGAAACTAAAACTGTTGGCTTATGTAAGTATAAGGGCGTCTGTTATGCAAACAGATGAAGCAATCTGGCAGTGCAATTTGGGAAAAGCAGAATGCTGAAAGACTTAACGCAAAAAAAAACAAACTTGCCATCTCTCCCCATGACCTCTTGGACCAGTTCCCTGGTTTAGCCCAACTGGAATAAATCCACTGCACGGGTCTTGTTTGTCTTTGGGTCTGAACGTTATTCGTGAATGGGTGGATTGATGTTGCATGGGGAGCTTATCAGAGAGAGCGGCACCAGGCCTGTATAACAGTGGGAGTGTGGGACAGGTCCTAGATAGGGCCTCAGAACAGCCTGGACATGGTTTGATTTATGAAGTCCCTTCTAATAAAAACTCCTTGGATACACAGCCAACCAACATCTCAGGAAGGTGAAGCACCCCCAGCTTGAGACCTTTGATTGACTTTGAAACAAACGTCTCTTGTTGGAATTGACTTTAATAGTACCACACAGTGTTTGATTGGCCATTTACATCAGTCTGTACTCACCGGTCAGTTTTCATGAGATTTTGATAAACCGTATGTATTATTTAGGTGCTTTTCCAAAGTACTGGAAAAGAAAGAAAAAAAATCTGAACAATGAAAATACACTGCGTACATACAGAACCCATGGTCTCTGGCCCCATAATAAAGTAATACAAGCTGTGTACCAGTAAAATATGCCCTGAGGGATAATCAGTAGGATGATCTTGGAAACTCAGCGAAGAACCATCTGTCTCTTGCTCTTGTTCCCCTGTACTTAAATGCAGACAGATATAGGAGCTCATTTGATGTCTGGTGTGTTTGAAAACTGCACAGTAGGTGCAGTGTAAAGCACATCCACTGTACCAACATGTGAGCTGGCTCATGTGGAAACTTGCCTGTTGTTTCACTAGGGTTTCTCATACAATACCAGGTTACACTCTTCAGCAAAGGCTGTCAAGATCTTGGCAATTAACCACTCCACACCCATGTCTGTTTTAACAATCTGGAACCGTGCGGGCACTAAAGCCATTGTGAGAGACGGAAAAGAATGCACGAAACTATGGATCAACGGAATATTACTCCTGTGTTTTATTTATACAGAGCAGAGCTTGTGTTTTTGCACATACACGCTAGTCATATTTGGGATTTTGGAAAGCGTGGCAGGATTAATTCCCTGAAAACCTTATATGCCCCTGGACATGAGTTTTGCACAGATGCCTCCTTTCATCTACGTCCACACATTGCTCCCAACACCAACATTATCAAAGCATCCAGATGATCCACAGCGTGAGAACAGAAAAAAAGAGGCAGCCTGATTCCTATGTTCAAATAATTCCTGTCAAAAGCTTGTGTGTGTGTGCGTGTGAGTGTGCGTGTTCATTGCTGGCTGGACACTGGACTGTTTTTACTACCCATGCTTCCAGCAGGGCATAAACATGCAGGAATTTCAGCTGATTTCACAGTGCTTGGATGCTGGCCACTGGCAGGCAGCGAGATACTTCAGGCTCCAAACTTGCACGCTTCGACAACGCTCTTCTATTTGAGGTAAGGGGCGAACGGCTAAGAATAACTGTTTTATGTTTACATGGGCCCAGCAAATATTCCAGCTATTTCACATATTACATTTTCATTTGATTACAGCATATGTAATTACTGGAAGTCTGAGGGAAAAAAATGATAAATGAAAGTAAGACTGAAAGAGGTTATTTTTGGGAAAACTGGCGTAGTGCAGAAACAATTCATCATTCCGTTCATATGATCACTTGACTTTGCAGTTAGGGATACGGTTACATCCTTCAGTTCTACTGCTGTTGAACACACAAATTACATCACGTACAGTCATGTGACCTGTTGCAGGCTGTCACCGTTTGAGAAAGCCACACGCCCACTTTGAGCTGGTCAGGTGAAGCCAAGAGGAGACCAGTCTGGTGTGCATTCAGCCAAAGGCAACACCCTGGAGGACAGGCCGTCTTTGTTCCAAACGGCAGCTGAAATACTTAAGGGTATGGATTCCAGACATGATTGTGAGCCCAGCTGGGGGATGGGTGTAAATGTTTGGTACAGGGGTGACTGAGAGGCAGGTGGGGGTGAAAACAACTTCCATGTCACACGTCTCTGACAGGGTACACTTTCAACAGGTCCACTCTGAAGAAGCAAGGAGCACCCGGGACACCCTCAGCATTTTAGTACACAGAACATGTTACATTACATTACATTATGTGTATTTATCACTCTCATCCAGAGCGACTTACATATGTTACAATTTTTATGTGTTATTTACTGAAGCAATTGTTGGGTAGGTGCCTTGCCCAAGGGTACAGCAGCCGTGCCCCAGCGGGTAATTGAACCAGCAACCTTGTGGTTACAAGCCCTGCTCCTTACCACAATGCTACACTGCCACCCCAGGGAACATTTCAAACACTCCTTGAAATTAAACATATTGTATAAGCTTGAGGAATTCCAGTGTTGCAGCTAACTGCAACTTTCTAAATTACATATGAATAAAAAGATTCAACTAGTTATGTTAAATGATTTTTGCTTGATTATTTTGTAGCTTGGTTTAGTTAATCTGCAAGATTGAGAACACATTGATAGTGAGTGATTGCCTAATTTGCTGTGAAATGTCAACCAGTGTTCACTTAAACTCTTTCATTTATTCATTAAGAGAAACTTCTGTGAGGTAATTCTTATTCCATGATTCATAATGAAATTCAAAATTTTCAAACTGTACAACATTACGCTTCCATTTTCAACTATTTTGAAGGTGCAGATGGAGCACATGAAACCAGGGTTTATCTACAGTTCTTATCATTGCTGTGAAGCAAGCAATGCACCATATTTAGTAATAATTACAATCCAGATTATGAACAGATATCCAGTTTTAGATTTATAGGCAAGATAGTCTCCAATTGCCAAAATATGTGTGCTGTGAGTGTAGTCACTTTCTTTGTAGTTAACCTCATAAATCCTGAAGGCAAAATGTGTGTGTGTGATTATTTTTGTAACTGCTTAGCCTTCATACCCCATGATAACTATTATTAATTATTCATAACATTTTTATCAGTATTGTCAAATAAAATATTTTTCAGTGTTTAAAATATTATTATTATATATTAGATAAGGAGATAAAAGTAAACATTTGGAAGGGATTTGTTTATTCGTATCTTGCAGAGGAATGCAAGACGGACTATCCACTTGTCACACTTGTAACAAACTTTATCATTCTAAAGCAAAAGTATGCAAGTTATTACTGCAAATTCCTGCAATGTTTTCCCATTGAAAATAGAATCTGAGTACTGCACTTTATAAACCTGGATGGTAACTCATAAGGGAGTGAGTAGACCTTGTATGATGTTATTTTTTGTCATAACATTTGACATTTGTATGTCAGCAGCTCAAGTTATGGCATTGATTAAATTAAAAACAAACCATAAAATAAGAAAGGAGAAAACACAGGAAACCCCTCACCAGGTTGTTTGTTTCTTCTTGTACAGTATCGCTGAGCAACAAACAAATTCCAAAGATCAATATTAGAAAAGATGTTAATCTTAAGTGTATAGTGTAATCCCTCACTATCATTCATTATGGAACTAAAATTATATTAGCTAACCCAAGTCCTCAAATTCAGCCCTTGTCAGTTTATGAATTCCATTTCAGGAATCATATTGTGAAAGCTTACATTAGTCCTGATCATCTGGTAAGTACAAGTGCCTTCAAAATGTGGCTTTGAAGCCTTCGAGTAGCAAAACTGAATAACAACGAGAGGGGCAGTCCATCAGCCTGCCTTTCCCTGCACTTTCAGACAGGAACAAAAGGTCCAAGTCTGCAGGTGCCCTTTTGTACAAGTTATTGAGTCTGGCTGTCAGAAATGTCTGCATCTTTTGATGTTACCAGCGACAGAAGTATGCAGTGATTTTCAGAGAGACTGATGACGCCACCCCAAAAAATGTAGATTAAATGAAACTGGTCTGACTCCATTCCACTGGTTTGAACTCCAAGGCTTTTGCACATAAATCACAAAAGACAGGTATTCTCCCCTGGGAGCAGTGAGGATGGTAGTCAAGCAAACCCAGAGCGATGGACTTTTTTGGATGCAAAAGTTCATCATTTACATACCGGTGTAACAACATTTCACTCGGGATAGCCCTGATGCAGTACTCTTGCATCCAAAGAATTTAGCAGAGTTTTTGAGAAGATGATGCATGAATGTGTGGCATCCTGATGGCTGGGGTAATTTGAAATTAATGGGGGAATTTTCCTTGATACATATAAAAAATGTATGGGTGGAAACATCAAAATTATCACTGCCTGAACTGTGTCCTGTACCTCTGTGTGGGTTTTGGTTTCCAGATGTTGGACAGTAAAAACGAAATGTATACTGAAAAGCTATGTTTGTTAAAGTTTATGAAAATACTGCCCGTGTCCACAAAAATTTGAATTACTAATTGACATACAATTATAATGTCATATAATATTATTACTGTTGCTGTTCATTATAGAACCAACGTTACATGGATATGCCAGTTTGCGGTATGATTTTTTGTACTGTATGCAATGTTTTTCCTAAGTTCATAATTGACAACAGTGCAATACAGCAAATTTTTTGAATAAAAAATTCCATCCCCAAATGTTTCAGCCACAGATGTACAACTTAGCCATACATGCTGGGCTTTGTAAACCAGACCTAGTAAAGCTAAGACTCTTGGATTCTGAGTCCTAGGAGTGGATTTTCAGCTCTTGGGCTACAGTCAAGGACAAGGCCTGCTCCCAGAATGAATAAGACAATGTCTGTGAGGCGCCCCTCAGATTTTCCACTGCTTGGGTTATTTTGTCATCCACATTTGTTGTTCATTTTTGTGTTTCAACAAAATAGTGGTGAAATGGAGGAATGCTAGAGTACAAAGGGGTACAAAAAAAATCACTCTTCTGCCCCTCTCCATTTTTTCATTTTGTGGTATTGAATTGGCATGGAAAAAAACAAGTTTACAGAAAAGGCTAAAATCAAAAAGTGATTTTAACCATTGGCATTAGCCATCTTTTAAGAGATCTGTTTCTGCTTTATACAGATAACGTAACTCTAGTATAGAGCTTTTGTTCAATCTTTGCACCTGTCCCTGCGATTTTGAAGCATTGCTCAATACATCAAATCCTTTGCATTTTATTGGGCTTGGAGATGACTCCAGCAGTCCAGTGAAGTTTTCCTCAATATAGGATGCCTTACCTTACCTTTATCAACAACAGAGAAGAGTGGATTTGACTGAGCTGATCCAAGGTACAGATACTGTTCAGTGTCAGTCTTGTTTCTTTTTAATATGTCTGAAGGTTTACCTGTTTCTCACTGAGAAAGGTCACACATGGATGCATCAGCTTGCAGCTGGTTTTTGATGGACATTTTGTTATATATTTTCTCCATCTATTCTTCAGGACTGTTTTTGATTAAACCTACAGGAAAGCAGCTCAGTACAAAATAATGTGCATTCACAGCATTTAAACTCCTTGGTAGTGGTGGGGGACGTGTCCTTTTGTGGTTATTTTAACAGGTATGTCTCCCTCTAGTGGTTAACACTGACGATAACTCAGATGTAAACCATACTGTTAACCACTTGAACTGTAAACCATTTGAACCTTGTTTGGGAGAGTTGTGTATACATGCATCCTCTTTAATGATATGCTCAGTTGCCATAGTGATCACGCCTTCAATCAACAGCTACAAACAATAACATTTTACTGTCAAGAGTACTGAAACTCAGAAAGGGAGAAGTACGCTGACAGTGATCATTAACCAGCTTGTAATTCTTACCATCTTAAAAGAAGACCAGACCAAGGTTGATGAACTTATGAAGCACCCATTTTTGGTCATAAACTGAAGCAGCAATGTATAGAGAAAAAACAACCATATTCCATCAAAGGCAATGACACTTAAAGGGACCAGAGTTGTAACTATTGGTTCAGTCTTATTCCCTGACTAATACTGCTTATCCCTGAGGGGCCGCCCAGAATATTATAATTTATCTCTTACCGTAGTAGCAAAAGCTTCCAGTTGTCCTGTGACAGGATATATTTTGATATTATTATATCAGAAATAAAACATTATATTCTAGATATACCTTATGATATAGTTACAGTATATATATCTCATATTATTACATTTATATAGTTTTCATCGAGTGCTCGTCTAATTTATATGATTTACATACATGTAATTATAACAAACCTTTTTGTTTTTACACATCTTTAATATAAAAGCAAAAACACATTTAAGTTATATATCTACATCGTTGTGAATGCAAGGTGGTCACATACATTGTTGTTATTTGCTGCACCAGAGGCTATAAAAATTAAAATTTTAGAGACTGCTTTATATGTTCCTCAGTTGTAATAAAGGATGCAGGAAATCTGGATTAGACGTGTCATGTTTTATCCCTTCGTCCTGCACCCTGCTCCCTGGTTGTAACGGTGGTAACAGGCTATGGGCCGGGCAGGGACCGAGTGGGACGCAGCTATGCTTAGCGCATGCGCATACGACACAGGAAGTTTACAACCATTTTCCCGCGTGCTAGCTAGCCAGCTAGCAAAATAGTACGCTGACTAAACTAGAATGTAAAAGTCGTTGGTAGGACGGCAGACAGAAGGTACAGTATTTCATCAGATAAGTAGTACACTGAATTTACTTTATAGTTGATCAAAATATTTGTTTTATGATTCTGCGGTAGTTAGCTAAGCACATTGGCTAATTTTGTTGCTAGCATACCAGCTAACTCCAACGTAGCAACGTAGTCTAGCTACTTATGACCTATCTACTGATGATCAACAACGGTAAAAGTAGCGAACCAGTTAGCGATGGAGCTAGTGCAGGACATGCAAAAACAACTCAAACAAGCCAGTCACATAGTAGTTATGCATATTTACTCTTTGGTTTATGGTCTGGTAAACGTAGGGGACTCTTCGGCTTTGAGCGCGTGAAGTTCAAATAGCAATCACACACATCGCCGTGGTATCTACCCTATGCCTTCTATTTGCTCTATTTCATGTGTACAAAATGATAATATTTACTGGCCGTAACTCTTTTATAAAGTTTACCTTATTTTAAGAATAAATGTGCAATATTTATGATAGCCGTCCATCTCCTTCAATGGGTCAGTGATGTGTGTTTACCAAACATTCAGCATTGGTTGCAGAGAAGCCTCGACACACCGTGTGGCTGCCGGTGTTGTAGTAACTCGCTCACCAATAACTGATGAGCAGGTGAGGTGGGAATGAGACGCGAAATTCCTTACTGCATTCGGTCATGAGGACCACTTTGACAACAAACCAGTTACAGTTCAGATTTAGCTATAAGCCTACTTTATTTAAAAATGTGTCTTTGAAGTAAACCCAAAAGAATTATTTCAAGTGTCAGTCCGTGAGTTGAACAAATGAAGAACACGTGATATAAACGAACACATGAAAAAGGTGACATAACACACAAAGCTTGCATTTGAACTGAATCTGTATGTTTTTCAGTGTAATTCCACAATGGCGTCTGCTGTGAATGGCAGATCATCACCTGTGTCTCAGGTCTTATTCCTGAGTGAAACTGGAAAACCTATGCACTTCTACCTGCGGCCAGGTCCTGCCAAAGCCCAGCTTCAGCCCCTTATCAAGGCTGGTGGAGGTGTGGTGACCAGCGTTCAGATGCCCAAAGCCATTCTATTGGCTGACCCAGAGGATCTGGCTGCAGTCCCGGCCAGCACAGCGCACTGGTACGTCTCTACCCAGTACATACGTGACTGTGTGGAGAAGAACCAACAGCTGGAGGTGGAGGACTACCGATTCAGCACTGACATACCCAGAGTGCAGACTCGAGCTAGCAAGCGCAAGCTGAATGGGAGCGGGCGTCTGGGCTACACGGCAGAGGAGGACGCTGCCATCCTGCGTTTCGTCAGCAAGCGCAAACACGAGGTGCGCGGGAACCGCGTGTGGCAGCAGATGGAGAAGCAGCATGTCACCAGTCACAGCTGGCAGTCCATGAAGGACAGGTACCGCAAGCACCTGATTCACCAGCCCCCAGCAGAGGATAGCAGGACGGAAAAAAGTGAGGAGGCAAAAGAACGTTCCCTTAACAAAGACTCTCCTCAGCCCTCGCCAGTAAAGGACACTGCACAGCCCTTGCCTGAGGAAAGACTCCCACAGGCTTCTCCTGAGGAGAGGTGTGCAGAGTCCCCGCCGGAGAGAATGCACCCCCAACTCTTGCCCGAGGAAATACAGCCTCAGCCCTCTCCTGAGAGGACTCGCCCACAAGGCCCACCTGATAGAACCCAGGAACAACCCTCACCCGAGAAAACTCAACCACAAGAGCAAACCTGTTTACAAGTTGCGTCTGAAACGACCAGTGCGCTGCCTGTGGTTGAGAATGTAAAGCCCCAGACATCGTCTGAGATGGTTCAGGTGCTGTCTTTGGCCAGGGAAGGCAACCCGCTGGGAGAAGAATCTGCAGGAACCTCCAATATGCCCACAGGTGAGTAACACGGGCTCTTTTTTGACCATGTGCATTCTTTGTTTTTCTACCAAACATTTTTATTGACATACCATGCAATAAAGACCTTTCAAAAACTGTGCGTTACTAGTGTGACTGGATTATCATGACAGTAATCGCTTTGTAATCAGTGATTACATTTTTAGCATTTTTAAATCCTTTCTGTGTTCTTGGGTGTGAATTCATTCATCATTCAGTGAGCAATGAGGAGATGGTGGGCACGGAGCACATAGAGGAGGAGGAAGATGTGCTGACTTCCACTCCAAAAAGGAGGAAACTGGGCATCCTGGAAAGAGCAATGAAGGAGTTTGAGGAATCAGAGGAGGTTAGTTTTTGATTGGTTTCCTGTACTGCTTACTAGTTCCTGTACTACTTACTATAGTGTATTACAAGTTATTGTTACACTATTCTTCTTACTGTCTGTGATAAACATAGATTAAATCAGTAAACTATGGGGTTTGTTGCTCTCTTTAAAATTTTGGATTGTACACAATCATTGGTAATGAGTTGCTGAAGGCTATTGTCATCTCAGCAAAACAACCATCATCAGATAATTTTCTCATGATGACAATATAGCCACATAGCCAATACTGACATCCTGAGTTTTGGATCTTGTGATGTCAAGACAGGAATTTGGTGGTGTTGAAATCCTCAAGTAATCTCCTTGTGATACTCATGGCAGACCCCAAAACTATCATTTTGTGATGGTCTAAAGGAGCCATCAGGGATTTCTACCCTTTAAAAATGTTTAATGTGAAGTCGTGAACCATAATGAGGTTAAAGTTAAAATATATGTATATACTGCAAGTTAAATTAATTGCATGAATATGCTTCTTGTTTTAGACTGATGATGATACTCCAGACATAGTTATTGGAAGCACAGCCAGCGCTGATCCCAAAGCTTTGGGTAATGGGACACCGGTCATTACCTCGGAACAAGTGATTCAGCCAAACAACAGTGGCAAAGAAGCTCACTCTGAGGCACAGTCTGAGAGTCCAAATGTCCAGAGTGGCGCTCCTGTCGACAGCATAAGGACTGAGGACACTGGCGCAGAACAGAGGTCTGTCCCTTCAACCTCCAACGTCCACATGGTCCTCTTGGACCGGGAATTGCAGGAAGAGGACCTTTCCCAGGCTACGGACCCCCCTTTCTCTCAGGCTCAGTTGGAGGAAGCAAAGCAGCAGCTGTGTGACCTGATGAGAAAGTCCAAACAGGGCCTGGTTAGTGTTACCAAATCCCTCTTGAGGAACAGTGGTGATGTGCCAGCCTCCCTGCACTACTTGCTCACTGGACAGAATCTGGAGGCTCGGAGGCCCCTCTGGGATCAGCGTGACGACAGTCTCCTTCTATCAGCTGACCCCTCTGAGCACAAGCTCCATGAGAAATATGGAGAGGTGGCTGTGGCCAAGCGGATCGCTTTTCTTGACATTGAGTGAAACAGGATCTGGTTGACTCAGGGGTTTGCTAAGTGGAACAGCTGTTTGCAATATCGCTAACTCCTGCTCCATGCCAGGTTCTGGGGTGCTGGAGTGGATGGTTTTGCATTTATCTTTTCATGTTGTCTTTTGTTTCTCATTTCATCTGGATTTCGTTTTTTAAGCTCTGTAACTGAGAAAATGCATCATTCAGAGCCCTAGTCAAAGTGTATATCTAACTACCTGACATCCTTTTGGACTATCATTTTTAATTAGAATTGTGTGATATTTGTGGAAAACAGAACAAAAAGTGTATATTCTTTGTAAAAAGGTCATATTCAGATTTAATTACATGTTTTTAATGAAAAAAAATTGAAATGATTTTAAAGATGTGTGACAGAAAGTGTCATTTTAAAGTTTGTCTCCACGTGTATAACCAGCTGAAATTATTCACACCACCATAATAAATCAAATTTTTACATACCAGTTGTACAGTGAAAAAGTTTTTACTTGCAAAAAGGTTGCTATGTGATATTTCAGGAGGTACCGATCAGCTTTAATGAGATTACTGCTGAAGAATGTAACTAACAGAAATGACAACCATTACATCTGAAAGTTGAACATCTGAAACATGACAATTTTTTTATTAACTGATAGTTATGATTAAATTTTTTACTTTATACTGTCTGAGAGGAAGATGTTCACAATGTAACATGACTAACAAACTGACTTACTGATGCATAGTTACTAATATTTCATCAGTATTTCATTTCACTTCTGGCATTGATCATATTACACCATTTTTAAAAATTGGTTGCATTTTATTCATATAAAAATGGTTTCAGTTTGAAATATGTAGTGTGACTGCAATATTGAAGAGAGGGAATATAATATTTCAATACAGTATTTGGTACCTGTTGATGCATTCAAATCCTACAATACCTGGATCTGGAGGGGAAGGCAGTGAAATCATTGACGTGTGCAGCAGTCGTAAAACAAAAGAATCCTAATGTGGGCTGGTCACTGAGAACGGTAAGGTTTCTATGACTAAAATGAAGCCAGTGGCGGATGTGCTTTATTGATGGCAATTCGCTGCTCATGCACCGAGGTTGCTGTTAGGTTGAGACTTCACACTAAAATCCTAGCTCCAGTGGGACGCTTTTCTGGATATGGAATTGGCAGAGCAAGTTGCCAGTGAAGAAACAAATAACATTAAAGAACGTGTAATGTTTTAATGTGCAATAGATTCATATTGTAATCCATTTATAGTTCAACATTTTGAGCGTTCATTATGTATAATATATGTAACATTACTTCTAACGATTCCTGGTGTGAGTATAGCACATACACGGCGTGCTGAAGTACGACGTTGTTGCGTGATCTCTTCATTCTTTTTTCATTTGAAAACCAGACCCAAACTGGCCGAAAATTATCCGCATGTCAAAGCAAAATTATATTCTGTAAAACCGAAACTATGGAGCATTGATCATACAGTTTTCCGATAGTTACGATTACCATTATAATTTAACGTGTAATACTTATTGTATTGTTTTATTTCATTCTTTAAATCGAAAATTGCTATTATTTTAAGTATGTCTTAATGATTATCTTAAGTAAGGCCGTGTAGCTGTTGTATTTTATGTTTCAGACGGAGATATACGAAACCGAACAGTGAAATGTCATGTTTTCCTCCTTTCATCAAGTTTCCATGCTTGTGCCCTCGGGCTATGTAGAATTGCTAGGATTGTTATTGCCATGCACAGTAAGTTAGTTCAATGCAGTGCCTAAGGTTGTACAGTCCCGGTTGCTTTCGAAATTCTCATTCTTACTCGTTCGGATAGAGCGGTATTTTGGTCCACCCCATGCTCCGTAGATTGGAATCGCCAACCTAGGGAGGGATTGTTGTTGTCAAAATTTAAAGGGGGAGACGGGATTCCGAACCGTCCGCTCGGCTGGACCTTTGTGCGTGTACAGTTAGCTACGAAAAGAATAAGTAGAAAAACATACAGTGTGTAAATCTTACGAAGAGGGCGAGTGTATATAAGGAACAGAGTAAGTAGCTAATGTTAGCTTCCTCACTCCAACTACACTATCTAGCTAACCTGCTAGCTAACCTGCTTGCTAAAGAGCTTCAATGCAATGGCTGTCACTCAGACTGAACATGAGTGAGTGTGCAAGCTATCTGGCTGTATTAAGTCAGTGTGTAGAACTAACAGTTGGCTGGCTAGCTTGTTTTTGGTTTTCTGATATCCGTCTTAACATTTTGCATTTGTAGCTAGCGGCAGTTAAATTTGTTAGTAGGGTGGTAAGTTGATTTCGATATTGTGAGCCTATGTTTGCTAGCCTGGTTGGTTGCTATCAAGCTAGCTAATTTCTTGAATTTACAGTGAACAGCATTCACTTTGTTTCTCATGTAAGTGCTACAGTAGCTGCTGGGTAGCAAGACCTGGCTCGCCAGCTACTGCATCCAGCCAGCGTTTACTTCAGTAGAAGAAGACATGGCCAGCTAGCTACAGCCAGCAGATGTCGTTTCTTTGCTAGCTAGCCAGTTAGCCTGTTAGTACAGAATGTCCAGCTAGCTTGCTGTCGATAATTAGCCACCACAGTCCCTCTTTGGCATGGGTAGAAACTTAAGCAGTTTGTTCTAAAATGTTATTCTTAACTTCACCAGCTATCTAGCAAGTATTAGCTTTATTGTGAAGTTATGTCATGTTTGACAGCCAGGTTTCTGGTTACGGGTGACCGGCAGTACTTTGTATACTCCTGTTAATTTGTCTGAGATAATTGTTTCACACTGCTTACTTGTGGGACGGGCAGTTTCGGCCCTACTTGGTGCCATCTCAGGTCTCTGAAATTATGTCACCGTAATTATTTTTTGTTTGACACATGTTATTTTCCATGGAGACACTGATTTTTTGAGTGAAACAGCCAAGTGCTCTAATAAACCTCAGGAGTCCCTGGAGTCCCTGTTCCCTAAAACCTGCTACTTGTAGTAGCTACTTACTGTTTATTTTACGTGTAGTATTGCGATGTGTTTTGGATTATGGTAGTGTACATGGCTTCCCTTGTCTAGTCAGGTTGCACAAGTTAACTTAAACGGCTTAAGAGTAGGGCTTGAATGGTGTTATGCTCACACTCACTGGTCTGGGAGTGTTGTTAGCCTGGTCTGACACTGTTGCTCTTCCATCTTGAATGGATGCACATATGTTCTGTTGTGCTGGAAGTAGCTCTTGATAAAAGCATCTGCTAAATGGATGTAGTGTAAACCTATAGACTGAGATCGTCCTTGCTGTAACACTGCTGCTCCATGTTACTTTAATTGGGGCTGTTGTGTGGTTCATGTTTTGTGTCCGTGTGCTTGTTTTTGAGGGTAGAATCCAACATTAGAGTGCCAACCACAAAGAACAAGCATGAGCTCCAAGGGGAGCAGCACTGCCTTGTCCCGCCGAAACTACCGTCTGGCCCCTGACACAGACAAGCCCAAAGTGGCAGGTAAGTTCTTCATGGAGTTGTCTGAGAATGAGACATATATATTTCGCATATTCTCTATCTTTGACAGAGAATGAAACATCTTTACTCTATGATTTCACAGTTTATTTCTAGTGAACCTCAAACAGTTGTCTTTCCTTAACATGTAGCTATTGTATAGTGTTTCAGTTATTTGTGTGCAAATGTGAACTGAGTATTTCCATCCTCTCACCCTCCTTTGAAACTTTTTTTTATTTTATTTTAAAATGACGTGTATAGGGATCTAGCTGTATAACTAGAAATACAGTAGAACAGTGAAAACATAGAAGACGTACCCAGCTGAATAGTATGATCAATAAGACAACATTAGCAAACATCCACATTCACATTTAAAAACATAGGCAAGATTGGTTTGTTTTCAGCCCTGTGATGGTAATTCAAATCGTATTGGTCTCCGTTTGTCTCACCCCTGGACTGTTTCTCCAGGCATTGTCAATGAGAAGCTGCTGAGTGACTACCTGTACCATGTCTTCCCCCCCTCCAATAAGCACAGTGTTCCCTCTGCGGCTTTCAGGTACTGTCTTGCCTCTACCCTTCCTTTTCCTGTGCTGTAAAGATCCTCCTCCTGTGTGTTATTTCCCATTATTTCCTATGGGCGGTCCATGAAATGGCTGTTCTTTAAACAAAACAGGTAGCAAGTAAATAGGTCCAGCAGTTTTGCTTAGCTGCCTCCAGAAAATAAGAGTGGTTTATGCGGTTTGAACGAGGCTGCATTCCATAAAAAAAATTCCAATTTAGGAAATTTGTAAAATCAGAATTGGTTCCCCCTTTATCTTAAATGTGAAAACTAGGGTTACATGTTCATAACTTGAGAAAAAACATGTAACACCTACATTCCATATAGAAATGACAGTGTAACAAATTTCCCTTGCTTGCAGTTTTATAAACTGATATTTTGTTATGTAGTGTTGACAGGCCCTTTTGACATATTTCTAAGTGTGGCTTGTGATCTGAAATGACGGAGGCAGAACCTTTTTTCACCTTTATATATTATTTATCTTGACCTGTTTTTTTGTTTGTTTTGTTTGACTAAATGGTAAGCAATTACTTCTCGTAATACTTTGCACCAGATAGCAGATGATTTCCCTTTCTCTTAATTATACCTTGTGGTAGTTTTCTTCACAGCACACATCCACAGATTATTTGACCTTTAGAGTGTGTTAGAAATGTACTGATTTTCTGAACTGGGGTTGATTTCTTACCTTTGTTATTCTTTTGCCCTTAAGGCTTGTTGGATATACAGTTACCGGAGTGGAGTTAGCTTTTTTAGATGTTTTTGTAATACAAATGTATGTGTTAAATACAGAAGCATAGCATGAAGAAGAACAGTACTGCTAGGATTGAGAGCAAAATGAACACCAGTTGCACGCAATAATCAGTCGAAAGAAAAAAAAAATCTTCTTTTTAAAACTGAAAAACCACCACTGGTTCTCAGTTAATATTAGGTGCAGTTGTGTGTCATGGTGACTTGGAAAGGGCAGGAATTGGCATTGCTAGCATGAAGGCACGAGCAGTAACCACCAGATGTTTCCCCTTTTCTGAGCCTTATTAAAATGTCCTGTGTTGTGGTCCTGGCTCATAGTTTTACACGCTTTCTTCAATGTACGTCTGAAGAAAAACTGTTCAACTTAGTTAAACAGATGTATACCAGTCTGTAGTAAACTGACTTAGAGGACATGCCAGGTCATCACAAGGGACACTGCTCACGGTGTTCCTTCATGCTTTGGCTTTGGAGTTCAACTCGCTCTCTGAGGTTTCAAGACTTCATGGCCATTTGGAGTCATGGAGTGTCACAGATGAAAAATTTGTCAATATAATCAAGCCACTAAATTCAAACCTCTTATTCCTGTTGTTTGCACTACATTTTATTACTGTGAAGATGTGCCGCTCTTACTTAAAAGTGATCCTTTATTTGTCAGTAACATTGTAATTAAAATCCCTCATTTGGACATTTATGAATAGTGTGTAACAGGGCTGAGGTTCACTACAGCTCCTTGACGAACTCTGGGAGTGACGGGACAGTGAAGCTAAATTAGTTCAATGAGCACAATGATCAGTTTCATCAAGTAGATGTTTATTTGATTGGAACAAAAGCCTAGAGGACTCAGGACTAGGGTTTAATAGCAAGGCTCTGAGTGTGTATTCCTCCATGGTTAGTCATTCAGCACTGAAGCTCTTTAGGTATTTTAAAGGAACCATAGAGAAGCACCATTGATTTGAGTGAAAATGGGTTTAAAGGGTTAAATAGTTGAATGTAGGCCTCTGGGGTCTAATATAGCACCCTTTCCCAATGGGTGGCTCAGGTTTCCACAGGAGCTCTATAGATAGAGTGTGATGGGAGCGCAGGAAAAAGATCAGGAGAGGGGAGGTGACAGCTCCAAGCGAGGAAGTGGCTGACCGAGTTTAGCCTCCATGAGAATGGATTTTACTTCAGTGCTCAACCATTCATCCAGAAGAAGTCAGCCACTGAACCGGCCATAGCAAGGGCTGCTAGATGGATTGAAGCTGAGGGGTGAATGATGTGCGTTTGACATGCACACGCACGACTCATTCACACAGAATCAGACGTTACTTCTGCTTGTCTTTCGGAGCCAGGTCAAGAAGCAATGTGTTTTTCATTATTAAGGTTTTCGCCTCCAACCCTTTTTCACCCACTGAAATAGTCTGGCCCTTCCTCTCACAGAAAATGTGGTTTGGGTTACTTCTGGAAGTCTCTTTAGAGTTTAAAATCTAACATATATAATGCAAAACTGTCATTAGCCAACTGTGCTTTTACCACATGCCAGGCATGGCGCGACTGCTGCATTTTTGCAGTATTTACTCCGTGGCAGAATAGGAGCTTTGGCTGTGAGACATAAGTGTGTAGGAGAAAAACATAGCGTCAGAAGTTTGGTATCGCCACTGTGGGTAAACTCCTCCAATGGGAGAGGAATTTGAATAGTAACAGTTCCTAACACATTGTCCAGGGAATACATGCAGCTCATGGGGCTGGGTGGGTTCTTTCCCCAGGAAAACCCTGACCTTCCAGGACCTTGGGGCCCACCTGGAGCGGCTGCTGTCTGAGGGAGAGGCTGCGGAGGACACTAGAGGTCAGCTTGGGGCCCCTCATGCATTAGAGGGGGTATAGGATACCGTTTTTATTTATGCAGCTGTAGTGTTTATTTTCCTGGACGGGCACACACATGCACACTTGCTTGTGCACATTTACACACACACACACACACACACACACACACAAACACATACATGCTCACACGTGCTTGTGATTATGCATGTATGAGCACACACGCACATATACACATGCGAGTGCGCAGAAATGGCAAGGGTCAGATGTGGGTTAGATTATATTATCTTATCAAAGCCAGCAATCCTGTGTTGTCCTCACTGCTGTGAATGTGAATAGCTGTGCAATGCTTACTGGGTGCGTGGAGGACCGTGAGGGCTGCTTTAATTGCAGTGTGATACATGGTGTTTTTAGCTTCCCTCCGGACTGTGAAATGTTGCCTCTGGTAGTTTATAGGACCTTTGCTTGTTTTTCAAAGGATTTGGTAGTACAAGCTTTAATTTTCTAGTAATATATTTAATAGGAACTGTATTTTTAAAATATGAAATTAGCACAATGATTTTTTTTTGCATTGCTCACTACTTCAGGGGCTAGTTACAAAACATTTGGTTATGGTATAGCAATTCCCTTGGAGAACCATGTTAGTATATTTTAAAGAAATGACAGCTGGAAAACACCATATTATGGTTTGGTACCTAAACAGGTTTCAGTTGCACTCGGAAGATGTTACTTCTGAACAAACATGGCTGTCAAGAGAGGACCCAGTTAACCATCTTTCTCATGGTGTCTCTGTCCCAACCCCAGATCAGGTGATTGATGGGCGTCTCGGCCCCCCCACTGTTGTCCTGGACCACACCAGTGGCTTTGAGGGGCTCCTTTTTGTAGATGATGACCTTTTGGGGGTAAGCCTGCTAACTCCATCTTTTGCTTTTCACGTCTCTTGTAGGCCTGAGTTGGCTGGGTGCTGTGTGAAACTCCTTCGAAATATAGCGATGTGGCTCTTTAGCATAGACATAAATCAAATCCTTTTAAAAACCCAGCCTCTGAGTGGCTCAGACAGTTAAAGTGCCTGTTCCGAGTGCAGGATGGGCCCTACGACCCGGGTTTGAACCGGGCTGCGTCATGCTCACAGTGACCGGGAGGGGTGGGTATGCTGGCCCGGGGGTCCCTCGTCACACCGGGTGGCATGTTTACGTGTTTTGTAGAATTACACGCGCTACGTCCTACGTGTGTACGCACAGGTTGCCACAGTGAGGCAAGCTTAGGGTATAATTAGCAATTTCAAATTGAGCGGAGAAGAGGGGCTTTAGCGTATTCATCTACTTTGTGTGCTTTGTTTCAAGCATAATTGCCTACCTCTGTGTGCTTCTGATCTAATTGATCACTTTCAGCAGTTCCTTGAAAGATAGATTTGTTTTTCTTTTTGCTAAAGGTCATCGGCCATAGCAATTTCAGCTCTATCAGAGCCACTACCTGTGTCTTCAAAGGTAAATACTTTATACACATTTAAACTGTACCCTTTTAAAATGCTGTTAAAAGTTTAAAGAGGGTTTTTTGCTGTCTGCAGAAAATATTACTTGTGTTGCTTTACAGTGCTGTGAATATACTGTTGGTTAGCAGGGGAGTTGGGAGTACCTTCATACTCTGCCTGTTTTTAACATTTCTCTTCTGTTGGCCAGGAAAGTGGGTCTATGAGGTACTTATCTCCTCCCAAGGATTGATGCAGATCGGGTGGTGCACCCTGAACTGCAGGTTCAACCAGGAGGTAAGCCGTCAGTCTGGTTAAATTGACTGACGTCGACCCTACCTCACCTACCACACCTTTTTACACCAAAAAACCTCAGCTGATTCCTTGTAAACCTCAGCTGATTCCGTGTCTTCACCACTGGCTGATGCAGCTCTGACCCATCTTTCTGTCCGTCTTTCTGTCTTTCAGGAGGGTGTGGGTGACACGCCGGACTCGTACGCGTACGATGGAAACCGAGTACGCAAGTGGAATGTCACAACCACTAACTACGGCAAGGTGGGAACACTAGGGCAGATGCCGGGTGTGAGCCATGAGCATGATGGATATCACCTGCTCATGCACAGGTTTACATTTCTCCTCAACTGATTTATGCTTATTGTCAGAGCAAGGGTGAGCAGCGCTAGCACTGAGAAAGCGTGGCCTCATGGAAGTTAAATAAACACGTTTTCTGTTTGATTCAGATACAGGTGTCGGCTGGAATAAATTTAGATAGAAATTGCGGGACCAGCGTTATGGAACTGTGATAGGGAGGTGGAGAGTTGATAACCGCGTCAAATCAAACAAAACCAGGCAGCCGATTGAGAAATTCTAGGTGGGTTTGTTTTCGTTCTGTGCTCTCGGCATGTGTTCTCACATCACTGTTTGATCTGTTTAGTCGTGGGCTGCTGGTGATATTGTGAGCTGCTTGATAGACCTGGATGAGGGGACCATAACCTTTTGCCTGTGAGTTCAGAAAAGAAAAGTCTCTTTTGAGTTGTGTTTTTTATGGTATTACTTATGTTTTTTTAACCTGCTCTTAACTTTTCTCCCTTATTGAACTTTTGCTCCCTCTCTCTCTCTGCCCCATCAGAAATGGGCAGTCCCTGGGCACAGCCTTCAGTAATATTAAGACGGGTCCTGGCATTGCCTATTTCCCCGCCATTAGCCTGTCCTTCAAGGAGTCGGTGGCATTCAACTTTGGCAGCCGCCCACTTCGATATCCTTTATGCTTATAATGCCTTGCCTCCATTCTTTACTTGCTAATAGCTTTACATGACTTCCCAACACATTGTCTAGCCAACCTGACCCTTAATTGGTTTTTGAGTTGACATTTCAGTTGCTTTTTTAAATTAAGTTTTAGTGTGGTTTGAAGTCAGGCCAGTCAGAAAAGGTACCTCTTTCCCTGCCATTCCTCCTCTCAGCTATTTGTGAGGCTTGGTGAAAGTTTCCACCATTGCTCCACTTGTTTGTGTATGTGTGTTTTGGAAACTCCTCTGTGAAGCTTCTTAACCTTTCATGTACATACCCTGTGGAGGGCTACCTGCCCCTGCAGAACCCCCCCACTGCTGACCTCGTCAAAGCAAACAGGCTGCTGGGTTACATCAAGACCGTGCTATCCACTACAATAGACACACAGGTACCGTTGTACTGCTTGCAAGCTCTTTGTGTGTGTGTGTGTCTGTGTCTGTGTATGTGTATGTGTGTGTATACGTATATGTTTCCCCGCATTGCTAACAGTACATTTTCCTGTGGTTTCCAGAGTTCCTATAGCAACCTCAGACCTGAGGGTGTGTATGTGTGCTCTCCCCCATACTGAATGCTTTTTTCTTGTGTGTTCCTGGCAGGAGGGGAAGCTGCTGGAGAAGGACAGTTCAGGCTGGCAGCTGCAGGGGGAGCCCACAGTCCTGGTCACACTAGCTCACATCTTCAACTACTTCGCTCCCCTTATGGTCAGTCACATGCTTCGGTGGACAGTTATAACCAAATACTAAGTTGCATCTTTGAAGGATTTGACAAGGATATAGCACATTTTAGGAGATGATGTAAGTGGTCCTGCTAACTATGAGTGGGATCAGATGGTTATTATCAGGGTGCCTGAGAATTTCAACAGTAGACGTATTGAAATGCTACTCACGTTCCACTGGAATTACTTGGTCCTCACAAGTATTTTGTCAAGATCAATATTCCTGGGGATCTTGCTAATTGCTCAAACTTGGGTTGGTACTCACAAAACTACAGGTTTTCTGTCCTCTGAATTTTCTACCCATGTAACACAGATCATGGCAGTTTTTACAATATCTGTAATGTTGTATACAATGTTGGAAAGCAGATACTTAACTGCTGGTATACATTTGCAGTTTTTACAATTTATTGAAGTCATTACATTTGAAGGAAGATAAGTTTGTAACACATCATTTATTTGAAAGTAACAGTAATTATTTCATCCTTTTTTTGTAGCCCAAATGTGAACAAGTCAGAAATAGTTGTGATTTGCATGAACATATACTGTTTTGAAATGTTTGATACTGGTTTAATTCGGTGACATCCTGAGATACCTGTTAAAGCCAGCTGCCATCCTGACAGTTTTGGTAATTAACAGAGAGCGGTAAGGTTTTTTTACCAGCTTGCATATTGTCGTGGGTGTGTCTCTGTGTGCAGTGCAAGGTATACCTGGTGGAGGACGTCCTCATGAACTTCCTGCTCAGTATCCTGGAGGGCGGCGGGTCAGTGGAAGAACACCCCCTCATCCAGCAGCTCTTGGACCTCTTCTGGCTGCTCATGGAGGTGAGACCCAGGGGGCGGGGGGGGTCTTCATTTTAGACAGCGAGGACAGCAGAAATATGTAGGCATCTGCCCCCCAATGAACGTGCCTCTCATACCTGCCCTGCGTCTCTCCTCTAGGACCATGAGGTGAATGAGTGCCTGAAGCAGCTGATGATGTCCCTGCTGAGGGCCTACAGGTTCTCCCCCATCATCCCCGACCTGGGCTTCCAGGTAGGCGGGTCAGTCTGGTGGCGTAGAGCTCAGTCACTTAAGACTCATGAGTCAGAGACTCTCGCTGTGCAGTTCACGCAGGTGAGTTGGGTCTGCACCCTCTCCTCTCGGCCTGTGTGTTGTTAGTGTGAGAGCCAGCAGGTAAACAGACAGGTCTCAGGTAGGGATCCGCTCAGCCTCTCTTATCCAAAGGGAATGAACGATACGGAGAGGAACAATCGGTTGCGCTGAATTTTATGCAGCACGCATTGAAATGAATGAATTGCTAAACCCTACTTGGCTGAGGCTTTTGAGCAGTGCCTCTGAGAATCTGATAAACAAGACCAGCTGTGTTTATAAAGGATTTCCCACCTACATTTCCAGGCCTGGAGTGTACAACAGAAAACATGTTGGTGCGAGGTTGCAGCACAGAGCAGCCTCTGAATGTTCAGCTAGCGTTCTGTTTTGAACATGTCCTGAATGGGAAATCCTCTATTAGACAGTGGATGCAACGAGTGGAGAGGCATACGCTACATGCATGACCACGCATCAAACTAATGCAAGTATGCTTATAGGAGAACATTAGGTGGAATGGTCCACCGCTGAGCTTAATGATTGTGCATGCAAGGTTAGCTGTTAGTGTCGACAAATCCTGGCACAGTGTAACCAAAATAGGATTATATCAAAGCTTATGCTAATCACTGATGTCAGAGGGTTTATGCAGGTTTCTCTCTACTGTCTTTAACTATCGTTGAGTTACAATTTTTAAAAAAACTGGACAACATTGAGCCTCAGTAATGTTTGTGATCTGTTAAGTTTCTGTTGTTTGACCCCATTTGACATTTGGCCTAACGTGTCCCTCTTTAAATTTGCAGATTCATTACTTGCGCTTGACAGCTGCGATCCTTCGCCATGAGAAGTCCAGGAAGTACCTTCTTAGCAATGTCTTATATCCTTTCCCTCGCACAGTACAGACTGTCCCTCCCCCACCGCCACATTCCGGATCACAGTATGCCGGACGAACACACTTTTCTATTCCCATTACTGCAAAACAACATGCATACAGGCCTGTAGGGGAGTTCAAGAGCTACTTTAGCATAGAAACTAATGGAGAGAGAGGGGAGTCAAATGATAAAATATAATCAAATAGTTTTCATCTCCTGCACAAGTACTGTTGTTTGAAGAGGAGATGATTCTTTGGTTCAGTGATGAAAGGATATTAATAATAGAGCACAGCCAGCGTTCCTAAACACGTTAGTGAGTCTGTGAATATTTCTGTGCTTAGGCTGTCCAGCATTATAAACTCAGTCCACCCTGTTGGCCTCCGTATCTTTGTACTTCTCTCTGTGTGCTTTTCCTTGTGTGGCAGTCCTTAGCATTGTCACGTTCGACGTGCTGCGCTCTGTGGTGTTCTTCTACATTAAGACTCCTCTGCGGGTGAAGGAGGCCGGGCTGGAGGAGCTCATCCCCACCACCTGGTGGCCGACGCGCTTTGACAAGGAGGTACGACAGGGTGCACATGTGGTGTGTGTGTCTGAGCATGGCTTATTCTGTTGGGCCCACCACTACTCCACCTCGCAAGGACGCTGCCATCTTTCTGATAAATTTAGTTTATGAGGTAATAAATTCCACCGTTTTTATGTCATACAACAAATGACAAAGGTGTCCTTTGATGGTGATGGTTAGACTGCTTGTGCGACCTCAGCACAAAGGGGTTTAGGTTTCATGAAGTTTAATAAAACAATGTCAGTGGCTGCGGGGGCCCTCACAAATGGTAGGTCAGCTGGTTTACAACAAATAATTCACACTTCTAATATTGAGAATTAAAATGCTGGTGGCCCACGCTACTACTTAGTGGACAGAAACAACTCTGCAAATGGGATTTGATAATTTATTTTAAAAACATACAGTATGTTAGCTCATGCGGAAACTCATCCCAGTGACAGTGAAATCTGACCCCAAGCCATCAGACTCAATTCCTTTTCAGTTCTCAAAAAAAAATTCAACAAAATACTACAGTTCAGATGGTGAAAAAACATTTGCTCATACAGTATGATTCAAAATCTGCTGTGTTCATCTCAGTTTAAAAATAGGGCACGCTGCCATATCTCAGTAGTGGGGGAAAATGGAATAAAACTGTATTTGAGCAAGCAGAGAAATGTCTGCTTCGGCTGCTTCACGTTCCCTGCTGCGGTGATGCGGCAGGCTGTGTGGGGAGTTCTCTGTGACACGGGAGGCTGTGTGGCGAGTTCTCTGTGATGCGGGAGGCTGTGTGGAGAGTTCTCTGTGATGCGGCAGGCTGTGTGGGGAGTTCTCTGTGATGCGGGAGGCTGTGTGGAGAGTTCTCTGTGATGCGGCAGGCTGTGTGGGGAGTTCTCTGTGATGCGGGAGGCTGTGTGGGGAGTTCTCTGTGATGCGGGAGGCTGTGTGGAGAGTTCTCTGTGATGCGGCAGGCTGTGTGGAGAGTTCTCTGTGACGCGGGAGGCTGTGTGGGGAGTTCTCTGTGATGCGGGAGGCTGTGTGGAGAGTTCTCTGTGATGCGGCAGGCTGTGTGGGGAGTTCTCTGTGACGCGGCAGGCTGTGTGGGGAGTTCTCTGTGATGTGGCAGGCTGTGTGGGGAGTTCTCTGTGATGCGGGAGGCTGTGTGGGGAGTTCTCTGTGGTGCGGCAGGCTGTGTGGGGAGTTCTCTGTGAAGCAGCGGCAGCCTGTGCTGTGCCTGTGCCTTGCAGGGCAGGGACGAGCGGGAGCCGAGGGAGGAGAGCGCAGAGGAGCGGCTGAGGCGCCGGGCTTACGAGCGCGGCTGCCAGAGACTCAAGAAGAGGATCGAAGGTGAGCGAAGCCCCTCGACCCGCTAACATCCGACGGAACCTCACATCTGCATGCACTGGGGTGCTGGGGCACCTACTGAGCCGTGTCACCAACTAAGCCATGTCACATTTTGTATTGTCCAGTGGTGGAGGAGCTGCAGGTCCAGATCTTGAGGCTGATGCTCAACAACAAGGACAAAGGGACGGTAGGTTGAGTTGGAGGGGTGACTCTTGGCTGTGTTCACTCATGAAGCCTGGCACAGTTATTCTTTATTAATTCAAACTTTAGTTTGACTAGAAAGTGTAAATAGTAACACATCTTATAACTTACTTCCCTTTTAGGGGGAGGCCTCTCGGTACATATTCCTGAATAAATTCCGCAAGTTCCTTCAGGAGAACGCCAGCAACCGCGGGGTAAGAGCTTGGCCCTGCTGCCTAGGCATCTCTTTGTGCCCTAGTAAAGCAGGGCACACGCTTCACTGTGTGAATACATTTGTTAAAATTTTAACAGGATTTCAACAGGTAGTTCTCCCATAATAACAGCTTTAATTGCCTAAAAGTGAGTGTTTTGGGCAGAATCCTCTATTTCCGGAGGGTGACACATGTTCGTTTTTCATGCCTAGTCTTGTTATGGATTATGGTATGGTTTCACATCTCTGTGGCATTGTAAAAGTCTGAGTTGTCCTGTGGTCTGTCTGTCAGAACCCCACGGTGCTGTGCCCCCCGGAGTACATGGTCTGCTTCCTGCATCGCCTCATCACCGCCATCAGGGGCTACTGGGACGAGGGAAAGAGGAAGAGCCCCGGCACTGTCAGCAGCGAAGGTGCAGAGAGCACACACATTTAACACACCCAACACAAGCTTGCGCTATCACGCGATCGCCAGACGGTCACTGCGAGATGTGTTTGCCCCTCCACATTCTGTCCCAGTGGGTAAATTAGGAGCAGCACATAATTTACATGATGCACTTCTGGATTCTTGGTGGAGTGTTCCTTTCAGTGGTAATAGACATCCCTACCCAAGATGTTGCTTTTTCGTTGTGGCAAGGGGAGTAATGGACCATGGTGCAGGATTTAATGGGATCATTATTTTAGTGTTTGGGCTCAGTGGCTACAGGGATATCTGCGCGTTTGTGATGTACTTGTGTAAGAATACTGTGATGAGAATGTTGTAATTTGAAACCTCTCACCCGTCAGATCATCCCCTTTTCATTGAATGCTGTGGTCGCTATGCCCTGGCAGCAGTGCATGTTTGTGGATGTGGAAGGACACTCAAATGGTTTCTTGAGGTTTCAGCTGAAATTGTAGAATACCATTCAGTCTTTCGAATGGGCAGATACGTTATGTCCTCTTCCTCTTTTCTTTCACTTTTTCAGAGGCCTATGTCCCTCCACAGCTCTTCTACAATGGCAAAGTAGATTATTTCGACCTGCAGCGTCTTGGAGGGCTCCTCTCTCACCTCAAAAAAACTCTCAAAGGTTTGTGAAGACGTGTCTCCCTTCTTTTCTGGCACTGGAGTTTGCTTTCAGTTCTGAACAGTTCTTATCCTTATCCTCTTATATTGACCCAGCTTCCATTTTTTTTAAAATTCATACAGATGTCCAGTTAAAATTTGCAGGTACCAAACACTATGTGTCCAGTAGTTTAGTAGCTCTTCATGGGAGCTCCACTAGAGGGAGTAGTATCACTTCATGTTTTCCAAGGCATTAATATGATTTTTTGAATCGAATCAGATAACACTCCTGTTGTGGGGAATTTGTAGTTTTTTAGTTTTAATTTAGAATTTCCAGTTTGCTGTACTGAAAAATACTTGATTTTTGATTTTTGAAATTTGACAGTCGTGGCCCCAGAACCTTGCTTACTGTATCAACAGAGCAACATTAAAACTTGAACTAATATTCAAAACCCAAACTACTTTCTCCAGTCCTTCGTTTTAATGTAAACCGACTTGGCAGAACGAAAACCTAGATCGATAACAGTATGCCTGTGATCATCAACCTCACAGTGTGTTTTGCAGTTTTTCAGAATCGAAATACACAATGCAATTATTGAAAACTTTTTCGTCATTAAGGCTTTCTTTCATGCGTGCTGTTTCTTTGTTTATACTGTTATGAAAGGCATATTTAGCTCTGTTTCACATTGAGACAATAGTGAAAGGGGAAGGGAGTCTGTCCTTTCAGAAGTGCCTATTTTAAGGGCTGCTTTCTTGCAGCAGTTATTCGGGCAGCTAACTGCCAAAGTAAAGCAACCAGCCTTTGAAATCCCCACACTGTGCAAGGATTGTGTAAGAATTGCATAGAGCGTATCATCGAAATTGCAATTGAAAAAACTACACTCCCATGTGGAAGTATGGCCCTTTCCCTTGCAGTAGTTTGCACATAAATGGGCTATTCCTTCTCTGAGCTTGCAGTGATCAACGTCATCTGAAGTGCTGGCACACACGTGTATTTTCCTGCTAGTATAAATCGGCCCTTCTTGCAGGCTCATACACGTGGCCTCATAGAAACGTCAAGCTGATGGTAAAAATGTAGCTGAAGTCAACATCAAGAAAGGAACAAAAGCTGATGGTTATCGATTCCTTTCTGGGTAATTTGGCTGGAGAAAATAAGCCCTGGATTTACTGCCTTAGAGGAAGGAGAGTGGACCGATAACTGGGTACTTACTCAGTGATGTGTGTTTTTGTTGTTTTTTTCTTCTTTTTCTTCTTCTTTGGTTTGTTTTTTTCCGGGAAATAAGCCAAGGGGCTGGCTGGCTAGGTTTCTGGGATTCAATCTGTGTGATTAAAGTGAAGGAGTTGTGAGGGGGGGGGGCACTCGGTATTGCATGTGTTGACACAGCGGCAGGTTTTTACAGAGCTGTAACTCAGGCCTGTGTCAGCTGCCTTGATGCAGAACGCTGCTTCCTGCCACAATCTGTTTAATTGCAGTCGCTTTCCCCCCTCAAGCTCCTCGGCGTTGCGTGCACCGCGCCGCAGCTCCGTAACTCTCCGCTGATAAATACCTTCTCTAATGAATCTTTTTTCCCCCAGACATATTAATCTGAATAACGATTTGTTTGCCGTCGTTTGATGGGTTCCTTTTCAGGGGCTGCTGGATATTGTGATGGTGCACGGGGACTGGAGTCTACAGCAGTGTCTGGATATGCAGTTGCCTTCGCTCTTCAGTTTGCTCATGGAAAAATTTGACAGTATTGACCATTTTGACAGTTACATGCAACAAGAGCAGAATGAGACTAACTTTGCCTTCAGTATGTCATGTTTCGCTGTACCAATTAGCCATCAGCTGCTCCCAAATCGCCTGCCTGATTGTGGCTTGACTGGAAGATAAGTATTGATTCTACATCATCGTCATCATTAGGATCATCATAGAGGCCCTTGAACTCTTTGGTCTCAGTGTGACTGATCAAGCCATGGTCTATGTAAATCTGCAGATAATACTGAAGCAGCCAGTCACTGTGTCAGTGAGCCCACACTGACATTTCTACTGACCTTGTAATGAGCATACTGTCAGGCTGGCATGCGTCTAGGACCATAGAGTGGGGCCAGGGACTCAGAGTACTGACGTATCACTTCCACTTGGGTCTGCTCAGGCTGGCTGGGTATTTTGGAAAAGGACACTGGGGTTGAAACCCCACTTCAGAAGAACAGCTGAGAGAGCTGCATTATAAATTCCCTCTGTTTCCCCTTCTGTGTCCCTTCTGCAGGCAGATATCCACCCTTTCATCATGTACTCAAATCGGCTCTTTATGTCACTTTGCCCCCACTTTTTCACCTGACTATTTATCAGATGGCCAATTGTGCTACTTTAAGCTCATTTTACCTCAACAGCCTCTTGCATGCACTTGCATTAGAGTGCAGGGCGGGGCCGGTCCGGTCCTCTGACACACATGAACGTCAGTGCGACTATTTTTATCTTGCACAGTGCACCACAGTGAAGTGACCGCTAATTGGAGGACAGGTGCTACTTCAGTGATGTCACCCATACAACTCTCAGATGCCTGGTGCAGGGTACTGAGACTGGATCTGTGAGGAGACCCTGTCCAACATACCAGCCCCTATCCTTGAAGGAACAAAGCCAGTTTGATCCACCTCTGTAGGCTCCTGGTCATTGTCAACAAGTGACAGGGCTGGTTGCAAAACCTGGCCATAAGGCTCAGCCTGAGCTCATGACGAGTGACATATTTTTTACAAAAAAGTATAAAGGTGTTGGAAAAGTTGGCTTCTGGCTGGCTCAGACAGTTAGAGCACTAGTTCAAAGTGCAGGCTGAGCCCTGCACAGGTTCAAAACCAGCCGTGTCACTTGCTGAGACTAACCTGGAGCCCGCAGCAGTAGAACAAATTGGCATCATTCTTTAGGGGTGGATAGGTTGGCCAGGTTCCCCTTGTTGCTATTCTCTGGATGTCCGAGGACACATGTGGCCTGTGAGTTATTCAGATAGCATCGGGGGGGATGCGCCTATGCTCTTACAGCCTTCGCATCCTGGTGCACTGTGGAAAAAATAATAACGGTAGGCATGTGTGTTCGTCGGACGGTTGTACGTTTCTTTGCCCCATGCTCCACCATGGGTTCAGTCATAGCAGTGATCACGAGCTTGTATGCGTATTAGTGCCAACTGCCGATTAATAAAGCTGGATGAAAAGGTTGGAAAAATGCTAAAGGGTGAACACCAGAAAAAAAGTTGTAGGAAAGGCATGGTGGTCTGTTGGGATGTTTTTGAAGTGTGCGTTGTGCTGGCCGTGATGAGATGGCCAGGCAGATGCAGGCTGGGGCTGAGATGGAAACCTTTTTTTAAATCCGGCAAGTGCCTTTTTTGGCAGTGTCCTGAGAATGACAAGTGTTCCCTTTGTTCCCGAGAGCCGGCAAAAATATTTTGCAGATTTATGGATTGGACCTTTTGATGTTTATAGAGTTCCAGATTTATGGCCCGGGCGATCACTTGAGTAAACACAATTTATAGCCACTTAGAGGTCACTTCTGAAGGTGTAATGAAGCCTCTATATCACCCGGCATCAGAATAATGAAAAGATATCTCTGTCCTTTATTGCGCAGTTCTTTTTGATTTTCTCCCCCCGTTGCGAAGCAGACTGCCTCCTCTGGCGTGACAGATCCACCTGCACCCCAGCCCCTCCACGGCTGCAGCTTGTACATTCATCTCCGCTGTTCGAATGCGCGGTCTCTACCACAGCCCGTTCCACTCTCATTTCATTAGTACGCGTCGACGCGAAGAAGAGGGCATCTCGCGGGCCCCGAGCTTCCTCCGGAATACGAGAGAAGTGATTGAGTTTTGTGTTCTGGCAGATAATGGGGCTGGGCATATCATATGGAGCTGCCTTATGTCAGAATGCATCTTATCGGTTGACCTTTGTTCATAAGTTGCCTGACGGAATATAAACAGCCTTAATGGTGTGTTTTTTTTTTTTTGTCTGAAAGTTTTCCTGTTTTCCCCACTGCAAACTATTTGCATTAAATGGAGCAAACGATAACCTGGAATATGATAATCTGCTTGCAGTAACATGTAATTTTTATAGTACTATGGGTACTAATAACCCTGATGCTTATGTGTTATGCATTATTACTGCCTAGAAACACTTCATTAGTTTGTGTTTATACATATGGAGGAGTGACTAATTTTTTATCTTGTGCAACAAGGTATTGTTAAATCTCTATGTACATATTACAAAAATCAGTGCAGCATGCCATAGTAATCACTTGGTTGCAAACTATGAAATCCGTAGTGATGAAGTGGCTTACGTGGATGAGGATCCAGAGGTATTGAAACGTCTTTTGTGGGAAAATAAATGTATACTTTCTGGGAGCATCAAAGTAGTGTACAGACTCTGAAAGAGCTGTTGTTTGCCTGTGATTACTTCTCATAATGAGATGATTTTATCCGAGGGATTTTCGTCATTAAATGCGATAGATTGTTTTGTCTCGCGTGGTATTCTTGTTTTGCTGATCTCTGACATGAAAGAAAATCCGGAGCTCTTGTGATTGTCTCTCTGTGTGTTTCAGATGACCTTGCATCCAAAGCCAATATCATCATTGATCCCTCTGAGATCCAGGCCACTTCGATGGATGACCTAGACGAGGATGAGGAGAGCGGAGCCGCTCAGGTACAGAGCATGCATCGGCTGATGCTGGCTTTCAAGCCCTGTGTCGGATACACGCTCTCTAAAGAATGGCATTTAAATGGAAGCACAGAGATGGATTAGCTGCTCTTTTTTGTTGTTATTCTTTTTTATTATTTTTTTAAGCTATAAGCATGAAGCTTAAAGTAATGTCAGTGTTATTAAAAAAACTGGAACACTGGGAGACAGCTGCACCCCTCACAAGGGTACACATGCTAACATATCTGTGTGTCTGTGTGTGTGTGTGTGTGTGTGTGTGTGTGTTTAGCAGCGGCCTTTTGGCGCGGCAGCTATGGGGGGCGCCCTGGCTCGGCCGAGCTGGCTGAGCTCTCCAACTTTGGGGAGAGCCAATCGCTTTCTCAGCACCGCAACCGTCAGCCTCATGACTCCTCGCCGGCCTCTGGCCCCGCCAGAAAAGGTCAAAGTTCGCACCCTGGCAGTGGAACAGAGGACAGAGGAGGACAGTGAGTGTCTGCTCATTGATATTCTGCAGCTTACTGTGTGTTAATGCAGTTCTCCCCATTTTATACAGAACAACTTTAATATAGAACACATTCCTGCAAGAGAAAGTTTGAAACACGACAAAGAGGCCACCTGGAAACAAATTAGACTGGCTCATAATTAAAAAATACCATTTAAAGATCTTCAGGAAGTGGTAATATTACCTTTCATTTTATTACTGATATCGGCCGAGGAAAATGCCTTCTGGTAATTTCCTTTTGCCCCATTTCTTCCTCCCCCACCTCTAGTCGAGGGAAGCCATGGTAACGATGGGCTGTTGCTGGGGCGACCGCTGGAAGAGCCTGACCAGCCAATCACAGAGAAGTCCCTACTGGAGATTCTGGACGGTATTGTGATGATGTACAACCTGAGTGTTCATCAGCAGCTGGGCAAGGTAAGAGACGTCAAACGGAGCCCTCAGAAAAGACCCATTCATTCAGTCAAAATGAAGATTTAACACGCGGTAATGGGGTGCACCCGGGAGGTCAACTGAATGCTGGAGTGGCATGATAAGGGAGAAGAATATCCAGAATAGCACTTATGCCGAAATGTAGTTCAAATGTAATGTGTATGGTAACATGCAGCCAGCGAGAGAGTGAGTACGTTACTGTGAATCCATCAGTGCCGCGACACTGATGTGAAGGGTAGCAATGGCCCCTGCAGGGCTACATTTTCATTGGCTGTGAAACAATTTCTCACTCTTGCAGTCAGTCTCTTTTGCAGTCAAAGCTTTTTGGGCCATAGTTTCTTGCAGTTTTAAATGGGGTAACATGACTCTTTGGTATGCTGTAACATGCAATGCTCAGGCTGTGATATTGCTCTCTTGCACACAGAATAAGCCAACCCCAGCTGTCTTAGCATGGATAGTAAGTAAAATCCTATGCCAGTGGCCATGACCCCCTTATTTGTGTCCAGTGGTTGTTGAATAAAAGTGATTAAGACCTAGGCTGACATAATTCAAATCATCTTTTCCCTGCACCTCTTGACAGAATCACTGGTGCCTGCCATCAGATGTGTTGAGAGTTAAATGCACTGCACGCACCTTTCTTTTATTCTCTCACCCTTTTAATGTATAATTCATTAGGGATGTCACGTTTGACTGGGTCCCTGCTGATTAAACACACCCCCAATCACCAAACAGATCCAGATGTCAGACTTACTTACTTTCTTACTTTGTAGTTGTTAAATGTGTCTGTTACACATGACAAGGTTTAAATATCTTTGGCAAATTGTGTTCCAAGTCACTTTGTTGCTTTATAAGTTTCGTGGGTAAGGACAAAAAGGAAATTATGGTACTTGCTGTTTTTCAGTGGTTCCCCTTAATATTTAGTATTATTATTGCTTATTTATTTGTTCCTGTATATATAACAGCTATATTTATATTATATAAAAATGGTTAAATGTTGTATTTAATCATTAAACATAAATGTAATATTTGTTTAAAAAAATCCAGAAATCACTGGAAATAATAGTGCAACAGAGCGGCTTTCCACAAGATTTTGGAGTGTTTCTGTGGGAATTTGTGCCCATTCATTCTGTAGAGCATTTATGAGGCCAGGCACTGATGTTGGACAAGAAGGCCTGGCTCGCAATCTCCGTTCCAGTTTATATATATATATTCATTAGTTATTATATTTATTATGTTTATAATGTACAGGTTGTAGTTAGAGGAGTGCCCTTTGCCTATTTATATAGTATCTGATTTATGATGTGTAATTTATGTGTCAGAAGTTTTTTCAACACAAAAACAGACCAATTCATAGCCATAACCATCCTCATTTGTGTTTTCAATCAATCATGAGTTACTCTGTTAAAACCAGGGCACAAAACACTATTGGCTGGTGTCACTGTCTTAGGGCGGTGTAAAAAAATTGAGGAGTGTAACACCCCTTTGTGAAGAGAAACTCAGTATTAGTGTCCTCCTTTTTCTTTCTATAATGCGCAATGCCATTGTTTAACTGGGCAAAAGTAACAGACTTTGTGCTCAGAAGTGTTAGTTCACTGGTTGACAGAGTAAATGAGTTCCACAAGTTCCAAATGAGAAATAGGCAAGAGGATGTAGTATGATAGACTAATTAAGGCCAAAATATGGAGAATGTAGGGCAATAGCCATCATTACTCATACGCTGTGTAAGACAGAGCACGAGGAGTATTTCTGTACATCACATGCATTACATCAGACTTCAAGCCATTATTCACCCAGTGTGTTAACGTGAATACTCATTTTAATGTTTAATGGGGAACACACTTTTGAGATCACTTTTTCTTTCTTCCAACTATTGCAGAACTGGCAGTCAGAGACTTTATACCTTTACCAGCTAGACAGTTTGCATTGGTATTGTGTTTTTTCCCCATCAGTTTCTGCTGTTAAATGTGAACTGGCAAAGGCGTTTTCTCACATAAAAGCAGCCTTTTGAAAGAGCACTAATGATACGTCTCACTGCCAGTCAGGTAGTTTTGTCGAAATTGTTATATACAGTGTAACTGGGACATTTTACCCAACATGTACTAACATTAGAGGTTGCCTTTAAAGACAGGTTGCTCCCCGCAGTCAAAATGTGCTGAAGCCTAGAGGTGCCGTGTTTGCTCTTTGCCCTTGCCTGTCAGATGGGGGGGTCCTGTGATCTATCCGCTCTATTCTGTAACAAGGCTGAATCTCTCAGTAAGAGTTTCCCGCAAAATAGATTAGCCACTAAATCAGTCAGTCTTTTATGCCGTGGCCGTCAGTCCACAGGATTGCCCTGGGTTGACGGGGGAGGACAGAGTTCTTTTGGCACATCTTTCACGCAATTTAAAAAGTGCCGTGGTCTGCAAGCCTTATGCAGCAGCCGCAGCGGCCTCGGTGTCCATTTGTTCTCCTGCACTCTGCTGCTGAAACCCGAAGAGCACCGATCTTCAATTATGAATGACAGCCCCAAGGTTTGCTGTTTGTTCTCTGCTTTATTTTGACTTGGGAATATGGTATTTGCCCAGCATTCCACAGACCCCCTTGATCACATATTTTCTCTTGCAGTGTTGGGTGCACCTTCTCTGACAAAAGCAGGGAGACCTGGAATTTGAACTAAAGATTGTGATCATTTTTGTATCTTTCTTTCTGTATGCTCCTTTCACTCTGTTTTCTGACTTCAGGATCGGGGTTTCATTTATTAGCAGTTTTTTAATTTGATGCCCCCTTACGCCGGTCTCAGCTTCAAATAAGTAGCTAGGCATTTACAAATGAGAGAGCCTCTCACCGGGGTGCATTATATGGAAATCAATACCTCATTATTACCTTTAGTCTGTGGGTTTTGGTGTAGAGAGCAGCTTGCTAATGGAACATGTCTTGAGTGAGGGATGAAGTGAAGGGAGTTTCGGAAGGGTCTTTTGTGTGCTTGCTCGGTTTGCACTGCTTGATGATGTTTTCAGACATGCCCTCTGCACTAACCCCCCCGCCCCCCTCAGCAAGGTAAATGCGCAACATGCAGAAATAATACAGGAGGGCCACACAGATTAAAACAGGAAGCTGTAATAGAATAGCGGTATACTTGCCTTCACAATAATTGTCCCCCTGAAACAGTCTCTTGTAAGGCATGGCAGGGGGTCTGTGTGGTGTGATGACACGGGTGGAACGGCTTCTGGTGGCACTGTTTGTTCCCACAAAAAGTCTAATCCGAAAAGATTAATCCTCAATGCCTAATACTTCATATCGACTGTTGTTTTATTGTTGTATTTTCTTTTGGAAGTTAGTCGACCTCTTGAAATCTTTCATCGTCAATAATGCATGAGTCCGCTCATGCCAGAAGCATCATTATTGAAATGAAACACCTGCCTTCCTTGCATTCCCTCTTGGTTTAACCTTGCATCCATTTAACATGAGTGTCTTCTAATGCGCTGCGTAGGTTTTCGAGTTTAGCGTTTGAAGTCTGCGAAAGCATAAATAATAACCCAGAAATGGCCAATTAAGGTACTGTCAGTTTTAGTGTTGTACAGCTGCTTCTCCCCCGGAGCCCAGGCATGTTGGAGTACCAATTCATATTTTAAGACTCAGTTCTGCTGTGTTGGATCTAACTGTCAGCTCTTCTCGTTGCATTTGCTAGATTGCACGAACAACAGCATCAACAAACAAAGAAAACTCAGGGTCTAAGCAGATTTGTGATGAAAACATTTAATAGCTGTATATGTATATATGTATGTATGACATGTGAACACTTATAACCATTTATAAAGGGGCTACTCCAGTTTTTTTTACCCTGTTTTCCCCCTTGTGCTCCCTAGGGGTGGTATGTAAAAAATCAAGTTGCATCTTTTTTTTTTTGTTTTGTTTTCCATTGTTTCACATACCTCAAGTGTTTCAAGTGCCTCTTGTGCTGTGGGCTGTGGGCTGTGGGTTGAATACTGTGGAGTATTCATTTTGCGTGCATCATTCTGTGTGAAATTAACTTTGAATTTGGAATGACCCAGAAGGAGATTCTGAGAAGTTCTGGAAAGCTGGGACACGTAGTATCTGTGGAAGTTATTACTTATGTGTCATGTTCAGGCAAATACAAATACATATCTACCTTGAATCATTTTGAGGTATTGCTCATTAAGGCTATTTAATATAAAAGCACACACCAATATGCTTGGAGTCTTAAAGCAATGCTGAGAATGTAAGCATGTTAATTTTTAAGGATACAAGTGTATACGTTAATTAGATGTTTGGAATCCGTTAATGTTCACTAGGAATGTTGGGAGTCCATTAATTTCCATTCATCTGATTTCAGTTAATATTGATAAAATGTTCTGAGCACCGGCTGAGGTCTCTGACCCGAGTTCAGTCCCAGTTGTGTCATGAGACTGACCTTTGGCCCACAACAGCAGAACAAATTGGTTTCGTTCTGCTGAGGCTGGTGTGGGTATATCTGTGGGGTCTGCTCGCCTCATCACTCCCATGCACCCTGCCACTAGTGTGGTCTCTATGAGTCACTCAGCCGATGTCAGGCAGATGTGCCTATCTTCCATTCGCTGTCTGCTCTCCTGATGTTCTCTGGGACTTGTAGTGCAGAAAATAGCAGTTGGCTGCATGTGAGTGTATAGCAGTGGCAACTTGTACAGTGTTGCTGATTCCAAAGTTAAGCTGCATGTGTAAAAGGAAGAAAAAAGAAAACAAACAACAAACAATACATGTCCATGAAATTCTGCTGATCCTTCACTGGTTTGGAAGCCGTATCTGAACCTGGGTCACTGGTAGATAAGGAGCTGGCCTGGATATCTATGCCAAGGAGCGGGCTGATGTACATGTACACCCCCTTAACAGGACAGTCTATCAACACCCTATCCGTTTTCTTTTTATGAGGGGTGACAAGCAGAGGACAGAGCTGTAGAGAATCAGAGTAGAACTGACTCCACATGTTGCTGTTCTCAGATGGTTGTGGTGTCGGATGATGTCCATGAATACGCTGTGGCTCTGAAGGACACAGAAGAGAAGATAGCACGCTGTCCAAGTAGGGTAAGCACCGTTTGCAAGTGTGACTGTATGTGTTGTGTAATATGTATGTGTACTGAGTGTATGCACCCACACATACACAGCATAGTGGTTAGGAGTTAGTCAGTGGGTTATTTATAGGCACGTGCTTTGGAATTCTCCTTGATCTTGATATTTTAGTGTGTGGGTGCCTATCAGTCAGCTGTCTGCATGCCTTTGTTTGTTGGTTTGGTGATATAACCTGATTTAAATGGATACTATCCAACTCTCCATGCCCTTTACAGAGACCAGACATCCTGGAGGAGTTACAGAAGAGCCAGAAGGTTTTCTCAGAGAAGCTGAACCACCTGAGCCGGAGGCTGGCCTGGATCAATGCCACCATCTACTCCAAGGTACACGGCACTGCATGCGCGGTCTGCTGCCCAGTCTCTGCCCAAGGGGGGAGAGAGATCTGGATAACAGCACAGACTTTGCACCAGACAAGTGTCTCTTTTCCACAGAGTCAACAAGGCGCAACTGTCATTGAGCCCATCTCAGTAATGAGGCCGACATTGACTGGAAACTCTACCTTTCCAGCAGTGGATTTACTGCACCTGCAGTGCTCAAATTACCCTGTCAGTTTTTCCCTTCCAAAAATGCTGTCTGGATCCTTGCTTTTTTTTTTTTTTTTTTTTTTTTTTTTTTTCCTTCTGCGGTGAATTAAACAACAAAGAACATTGCAGTGAACCAGTTGCAGCAAACTCCTTGAAGCTGTGAGGGCATTTAATGCGGTGGGTTTTGAGTGCAGGCCCATGTATTTCTCAATTCTCAATTTTTATGAGTTAAGGTTGTAAATCAAATGCGCCACGTTTTGATGATTTTCAGTACCAAAACATACATTTCAATATGACATATAAAAAGAGGTATGTCCTTTCTGAAATGTATTTGGTATCATTTGTTTGTATGGAGGCTGGGATCTGAATGTTAGTAACATTATTTCAATTTTGTGACCTTTCTGGCATTTTTCACCTTCAGATTAAAATAATACTCGTTAACGTGAATGCTTTGAAATAATACAAATGATGGTGAGGTAATTAGTAGTGGGGTTACCTTGGTACCTTCTACTGAAGGTTTCAAGTAAGCCAAATTTGCATGCTTTCTAGCTGAATACCAGGGCACTGTTCTTCATAAAGTATGCGAGCTGCAGCAATTTAAAACCTAATTTTCCCAAATATCAAAACACATCAAGTATAAGAAGGCTGCTTCACTGAGTGTTTTGTAAATTACTTATTGACATAATTGTCACAATATCTGTGTTGGCAGGCTGAACTACATATCATGTGTATGAGCGATATTGTATGCGTCAAGCACGGAACCAATATTAAGCAAATTCCTTTTTAATGTCATCATTATTGCGGGCAAATACAACATCACAAGCTTATTAAATACCCTTAGGCAGTCTATCGTTGTTATTGCCAGCTGTGTGTCTGAATCCCTCTGCTGAAAGCCGTTGTGTTTGTCTCTGCTGTCAGTATACAGTATATACAGTAAGTGCCTTTGATGGCTGGTAAAGCACGCCGGCTGACAGCCTCCCCTTTTTCTGCTGTCTAGGAGAAGATGCTGGACGTGTATTGGCTGCTGCGCGTGTGCATCCGCACCATCGAGCACGCGGACAACACCGGCTCCCTGTTCGCCTTCGCCCCCGAGTTCTACCTCAACGTGGCCATGAACAGCTACAGCGCACTTAAGAACTACTTCAGCCCCTCCAACAGCATGGAGGAGCTGCCAGGTGAGCCCCACAGCTTATCACAGAAACAAGTCTGGTCAAACACTTACATGTACGTTCGAGTAGCTCTTACTAGCTGTTCTGTTAAAAGGATGCTGCATTTCCGATGGTTCTCCAGCATACTGTGCGGTTATACTTTTCGAACTTTAGCTGTGTGTTTCACATTATGAAAGCTCAGCCTTGCCCAACCTTCTGTTGATTTGAGCACCCTCAGGGGGGAGGTAGAGGGAACATGTTGTCACCGTAAATGTCAACCCCCCAGGCTACGAGGACACGCTCACCCAGCTCGCTGCGATCCTGGCCAAGCACTTTGCAGACCCCCGCATCGTGGGAACAGGTGAGCGTCATTACCCAGCGGCAGACGAATTAGCCGCATCCACTAGCGCTTTTTGAGGGTAGGGTTGAGGATGGAGAGGCAGGGGATGGAAGAAAGAAGTGAGGATTAGCTGGCTTTAATAGTTCATCTCATTACAGGCTTCCATGTGATTTAAGCAGACACAGTGATTTATGGCACTGGTGTAAATGATTCACGCGGTATGCATCTCGCTGCTTTGAGTTCCCCGCGAACACTCCTGACATTTATGCATGAACCTGTTCTCATTGTCCTGGTTCCACTTTCATATCTGTCTCTCTTAATGCGTTATCTATTTCTATTACCTGCAGGGAAAATGGGGGGGGAAAAAATTAAATTCAGTCCAAAAAATGCAGTGGTGATCTGTCAGAAGAAGTTATTTTTATGAAAAATGTTAAACTTAATATAGCTACCCATTTTGCTGTTCATCACCCGGGTTAATTTCTAATGTGTAAAGGTCTAATTAAGGTTCTGAAATTAACTAGCAGGCAAAATAAAAACATGCGTCCTTCAGGCAATTGACAAGGATTAAGTTTAATAGGGTTCTTTTTATGATTGGTTTAAATGTACAAAAGCCGTTTGTTCAAAGAAACCTTGTTAGGCGCTAAGTCAGATATGTATGCATTTTTAAATTACTTTCATCATTAATTACGTCCTTGTAAAAAAAAAATTAAAGTTTTATTTCATTTTTTACTTTATCCTGAAATGACATTGATGGGCAGAATTTTATTTTTTAAATGGTTGTCACATTGCCATATGCATGCTGTATTTTACGTCTGACAGTCAGCTAGAATGGTAATGGCTTTAGCCTTTAGTATTAATCCCGCATTTCAAAGTTACAGAAAGCATTTCATTGCTTGTTAAGGAAGAGGGAAGTGTGATTTTTTATTTATGCCTCTTTATATTTGATGTTTTGCCTTCATTAAATTGAAGTCACGTTTTTGTGCTATTGAATGGATATGACGGAGTTGAAAAAAGTCATTTAATCGAAGAGATCTCTGGGAATTAGTGACCTCTGTAATCCAATCCAATCAGAAATTCACTTCCACAAACTTACCAGTATCATATGTGCATACAAGAGCACAGCTCACAAGTACGAAAGGGCCTGTCCATGGCACCTGGTATGGCCAGTAAGCAGAGTGGTGTGGACGGTAGCACATGAGCAAGGAAGCAGGAGGAGAATATGTTCATGGAGAACACGCTCAGTAATCTGGCCACTCGTCTGTCAGGCAGCCTGCTTCTCTGAGTTGTCCTTTGTTTTGCTTCTTCCTCAGATATCAAAGACTCTCTGATGCAGGCCCTGGCCAGTTATGTGTGTTACCCACAATCCCTCAGGGCTGTGGAAAGGATCCCAGAGGAACAGTGAGTATCCTGTTAAAATTTTTATGGTGTACCGGGATTGGGAACGTCCTAGTGACACTAATGAATAAACATGCGGCAGCCTCTCTGGGCAGCAGGCGCTGTGTCTACCTCTGTCCCACGAGGGCTTGACCTGTGTCTGTGAGGCTGAGCTCATGAGCAACTTCACTTCTAGTCAGGAGCTTCCCTGAACTGGCACAAATGGCTGTCACGCACTCATGCCTAATGAGGTAAAAAATGGGATTTCATTGAGCTGCAGATTCTTTCTGTACCTGAGGTCTGTTTCTCAGTCACGGCAGTGCAGTCATCGCAACAGTGCCAGCTTAATTCAAACCTCTGGATCCACGTAACTGTCAAATTCACATAAAACAACATGCATACTCTGGTGCCACCAATGTCCTCTGGTTTTCTCCCAAATATCCAAAACTATCCCCTTCTGCCATTTGCTCTTTCATTCCACTGATATGCAGCTGCCCACAAACTGAGCAAGCCACAAATGTGGAACCTCCTGGTGGTGATGGAGAATAAGATGCACTGTGCAGTGAGCTGCAGCTACAGTGTGGTGTGTTCAGACAGAGTGTGAGAGGACTTTTTTTTTTTTTTTTTTTTTTCTTCTCCAGACGGGTGGCCATGATGAGAAACCTTCTGGCCCCCTACGAGCAGCGGCCCTGGGCTCAGACCAACTGGATCCTGGTGCGGCTGTGGAGGGTGAGCGTGCTCTCTGCTGCCCCCCTCAGGCCAGGCTTGCACCCTCCCATAGCCATGTGCTGTATGAAAACCTCCACTATCACCCTCAGCTTGTTCAGTTGATTTGTTGTGCAGTGGCCCATTGCCTCCCAACTCAAAGGCATTTCTACAGCACAGTCCTGTTTTTTAATTTGAATGACTCCTTGTTTTTGATTAATTTACCCCTGTATTATCCATGTGAAGGGAGAGCAAAGAAAAACAGAACCTCAGATGTGTACCAGTGTTATGATGTGTCAGTGTTTTCATCTGTGATACCTGAAGCACTGTAACCCTTTGGCGTCTCTCTGGTGTTAAGTTGTCCCTCTCTGTGTCTCGGCCCTCTGTATTGTGCTCTTTGTAGGGCGTGTGTAAGTCCTTTGTGTATGAATGCCTCCGGTCCTTCCTCGGAGTTTCCGTTAGGCACCTCATCAGCAGGTGCGTCATGTGTGTGTCCTCACCACCCTCAGAGTCTCTCTTTCACAGGGCTGTGGGTTCGGGTACAGGTACACACGCCTACCCCATCTGCTCAAAACCAAACCTGAGGACGCCAACCTGCCCAGCCTGCAGAGTGAGTCATGCACCCCGCCGCCATGTCAGTCTGTCTGTCTGCCAGTGACACTGACATCAGATCCAGACTTTGACTACACCTTTAATCCAGTGTGACAAATGTATGTCTAATACAGTCCTCTTTTTTTGTACCAGACACATTTTGAAATCCCTGTAGATTTTTATAGATAGATAGATGGTTACATTTCAGTGTAAGCCTTGATAAACCTTGTACTTCTGAATTCATGTACAAACCCTCATGAATGTTTCTGTGATTAGCTTTCTTTCATGATGTCTGTGTTTTTCCTGTCAAGTCTGTCCATTGTTGTGTACATTAAGGACGTCCAGTCGCAGTAAATTGTTTTCTCTCAATGGAACAGAATGGAACAACTGTGGCAGCTGAAGTCGCTTTATTGATATTATTTCAGAAAAAAAAACCAAAAAACAGAAAGGATAGGATGCATCATCATCCACACAATGTTGAAAGTTGAAAAGTTTCATTTCATTTTCATCTTTCAACTTTTCAACATTTTCAAACATTGAAAGTCTCAGTGATCATCTTCCATAGTGTGGGTAGTACTCTGAAACTATAGTTTTTTTTTTATATATGTATATAATGTATACAAAGGAATGTAAGAAAGCAATAGCAGGCATTTAGAAACTGTAATGATAGAGGGAGCATATTTTTCAGTTTTCTGGGGGTTTACTGTGTGGTGGGATGCAGGTTTTGTTCAATGAAAAAACAACACGGATGTAATTTTCTGTGAAAGCGTGACTCTCTGTCATGCCGTTTTCTTTACTTTAGTTTGAAAAGTTTGAATATAAACAAGAAAGTCTTTTTTTAAGGGACAGCTAAGTGTGAACAACACATGAAAGGATCTGCACACAGCTGGAAATATATATTTTGTGTTTCATGCAGTAATTAACTAATTGCTACTGTGATGCATCCTAATAGGTTGCCTGGGTGATGATGACTAGCAGTCTCATTATTCCAGCACACTGAAATATTTCAGTGATTGATATTTGCCTGCCTACTGCATGAGCCCAGAATAATGGCAGAAAAAGCATGGGTGACTTGGACTGTGCATTGTGACATGGAAGATTTGCTGGAGGTTTTAGGCCCTATCAGGAGGCCCTGTACATTGTACCATACATAACAACACAGCTTCAGTGACAGCTACATGTTAACATACTACTGAGAGTTTGTCATGAACCTGAAGGCAACAACAAGCTGGAAGTGTCCTGGAAATCGCTGATCCTACTTTTGTGAGATGACTAGGTAATAGTTTCCATCATTATTATGACCAATGAGCTCTGTGAATATCCTGCCATTACTTTGTGTCTCCTGACATGCAGGTTATATTCACAGGCAATGACATGTTTTTTGGTTCTTTGAAAGTAAAATAATAACGAATGACCCTTTTTACTTTGCATCTTCCGGGAGAAAAAAAAAGAATAAAATTGGAGCTACAGTGACAGCAAGTCCCCTCAAAGGCATGAATAAAAGATGTGTCTGATGCATGTTTATGGGAACTCCTCTAACAGCATTCAGGCTGGTAATCAACATTCACATTACAGCCTCGTTTTTTTTTAATTGGAGCTGTTAATTGTTGTTGATGAAATGTTGCTCCACAGCCTTCTTTAAAGTGGGCGATCATAGCTTTGCTCCTGTTCACGCGGAGGATGTGCGCCTTAGAGCTGTCTGATGAAAACAGCCATGAAATAAAATCAACTAAAAAAAAAAAACACGATCAGGAATATATTAATAATTGCACGGGTGAATCATGCATTTGCATGGCAGGGCCCTGATTAAAATACAATCAGGGATGTACAGTAATGAACTGCCACATGCTGGATCTGTGGCGTTCCCCTGTTTGTTGGGCTTCGTATGAGTGGGATAAAGACTCATTAAAGTCACTCAGTGCCCTGCTCCTTGTTAATGGGGTGCTCATGAGCCCCCACTGCAAAAACAAAACCAGTATCAACACTGCCAGAAAGTGGAAACAGCATGTTCCAGCTGCAGACAAGACATTAGGTGTTTTACTATGTGCAAAAAGCTTTATTGGCATCAAAAAATCAATAGATTTCAGAAGCCGCCATGTAGAATTCCTTAATTAAATTGTCACTTTTCATCGCATTGATTTATTCAGAAAGGAAAGGATGAAGGTGCTCTTTCATTTTTTTTTTCGTTGTTTCTATTTTTGTATGCTGCCAAGATATTTTGGGAAGTCTTACTCCGAAGGTAGTGCCTATTAACCTAATGGAGTTATTAAAACTCTGAACGTTCCAGGAGACATGACATTACTCAGAAATGTTAACAAGGGCCTCTGATTGTTGAAAGGGACAATCATTGCCACTTACTCACTTTGGCTGTGGTGCATGCTCAGTTTTATCTGGCAGACAAGGCTGGGCCCACTGTGTCTCCCTGGCATGCACATTTTAGTGCCTGCCGGTTAGCACAGGTTTCGCCAAGGTGTGTCATGTCCTTCCATCACCACCCACCTGGCTCCCGGATCCACTCTGACCTTCCCCTATGGGTTTACTGTCAGCAGACTCCCAGGGGTGCCATCCGTCTTGCGATGTTGTTTAAATAGCACTTGGAATAAAATAGATCGAAATGAAACAAACACAAATGAAATCAGCTTGACGTGAGCCACAGATACATGTTGATAAATGGTCTCATTTAAAGCTCACTGAGGTGACACGGGTCACTGTGTGTGTGGCAGCATGTGTGAATTTTCCTTTTCAGCTTGTTTGATGGTATAGCAAGTCACTCACTCACTCACCTGTGCTTCCAGCATGTGCTTCATGTTTATTTTTTGTTTTTTACTTTCATTTGCATGGCTTCCAGGAGATTTGTCTGTTGCTAGTTTTCAAAGTAAGTTCCCCCCCCCCCCCCCCCCCCTTTCTGTCTTGTTCTGTTGCTGCCTTTGTTTACTGACTTAGCGTCGGTCCCACCCCTGCATTTGGTCCTGGCCCTGCAGTCTTCCCGTCAATCCTCATCCTAGAGTCCCAGAGTTCCCACTGTCTAGCTCCTTCCGTGTCTGTCTAATGAGCAAGAATGGGAAAACAGCATTGTTGCCTGCTAAATTCAAGAACCTGAGAAGATCGCTGTGAGGAACTGTGACTCTCCAGTGCCTTGTTGTGGAATAACCTGCCTCTTAATTTGCATTTTGTTTTGTTCAAATCTGAATCTCTTCTAAGTGGAAATTGATGATGCTTTCCCAGTCAGTTAGATTGTCCTTAACCGTGAAGGACCTGCATGTCTGATCACGTCTGTAGAGTCTTAAGTATGTTTACGAGTCTGTATGTGTATGTGTGTATGTGTATGTGTGTATGTGTATGTGTATGTGTATGTGTATGTGTATGTATGTGTGTGTGTGTATGTGTATGTATGTGTGTGTGTGTATGTGTATGTATGTGTGTGTGTGTGTGTATGTGTGTGTGTGTGTGTGTGTATGTGTGTGTGTGTGTGTGTGTGTGTGTCCATGGTTCCGAGGGAGCCCATCAACAGAGCTCTAGTCAGGGCAGTAATTACTGTGTAAATAGGAGAGGAGGAAGTAGGAGTGCTCTGTTGAACTTTCCTATATTTATTTGGTATATTTATTGTATCTTGTTTATTAGTCACATACTTAATGATTGCAAATGACTACCAATCATATTTGATGTGACATTAAAAAGATTAGAACGGCATAACATTTGAGTGCAGTTCAAGTCATCTCCATATTCTATAAACTTATGCAGATTAAACTAAAGAGAACTCTGATGTATGATGCCTGACCCTGACCATATGCATATCACCTGACTAATAATGTAGTTATGCAACTTGTAAGTGTATGTTGGGATTGCAGTACATCAATGCCATTCAGTCTTGCTCCTGAGTCTTGGAGTACAGAATGTAGAATAGAGCAAAGTGTGGTCACTGTGTTGGTGGTGGTAAGGTGGTAGACACAGCCAAAAGAAATGTGGAAATGTGCTCACTGGCCCTTTTAATTCCCTGCTCTGAGGTAAAGGCAATTTGCAGCCAAAAGTTAAACGAAACACCCTGAGTCCAGAACACAGAAAACAAAAGGCAAAACGACAAGTTCCTGCTGGGTGAGATCACACATGCAGTGGCTGTGTGTAGGGCTCTCCACATGTCTCAGTACCTTACACTCGTTGTCCTTGAGTTTGTACAGCGCTCATGGGAAGAGGTAGATGTTTGACTTCAATATGGTGTTGTCCAAAGGTAAATAGATACTGTTGCTATGATCACTGAGCTTCCCCTATACTTTGTAACTAGCTAATCTTGTTTCTTCTTTTGTGTCAGCATCTCCTGAAAAGCTGCCATTCAATAAGCTGGAACCACTGTGAGCTTGCTTTGCATGTGGTAGTATGACCACTGAATTGTGTGTATGCACACTTATACTCAAGCATTAAGAAACTCTTTCTCAGTGGAAGCAGAAGAATGTATGATTTTACATATGAGTTCAAATATAGGTGTACACAGTCCTAAATGTGGTGTATAGTGGGGCTCTCTGCTAAAGGCGCGTGGCCCTTGCCATTAAACTAATCCTAATGAAGGCAAGAAGCCACACCCTGGGTGAGTTCGGTGACAGTTAAGTTCAGGGGTGTGTGTGTGTCTGTGTCTGTGTGTGTGTGTGTGTGTGTGTGTGTGTTTGCCTGTTCATGAAGCTGCCACTATCCAAGGTCCTGCAGGCCTCCTGGTCCGTTAAGATGCTTGGGGTTCTGAACGGACAGCGACTGTTGTGTCCCACACACAGAAATAGCCCTCCCTTCCCACAATTACAGTATGCACTTCCCCCACTGTGCCTGTCCTTTCATGCTGGAAAACCAGCCACACTCATTGCTCTCTGAGGGGGATGTACATATGCACGAACAGCCTGTGTCCCTCATGAAAGAACTGGAACCGTGACCGAGGACCCAAGGGAATGACCTTCGGCTCAGTAATGGCCGGCTTGACATTCCGCGAGTCACCTCCCTGCTTTACTTAATTATCTTTTGGCATTTTATTATTTAACATTTGGTATGTACAGTGAGCTGGGGGCTGCGCAATGCATCATAAAACATGATCAAATCCTCGGTGAGACCGTGACCTTTTCACATTGCTTCTCATCTCTGCTTTAAGCACCTGGGTCTCATGCTGAATTTTTTTTTTTCTGTAAAAATAAAGCAAGGGAGGGTGTTTTTTTTTTGCATTGTATTTTTGTTTCCCCTTTGTCAGAACTCCTCCTCTGAGGTGTCTTTTAATTAGAATGGCTCTCAGGCTGACAGGGTGACACCAGAAGTGACGGCGCCATAGAAACGCCACACTGCGCACGCACAGCACAGAAAACAGGGAGGGGTACAAAATGACAAATGGTATCAGCTCTTCTCCCCTAACACTCTCTCATCAACCTAGTGGCAGGGGAGCGTTCTCTATCCCCTCTGTAAGCTCACAACACTCCTCTGTTGCTTTCCCCTAAAGCCCATTGATCTCTTTCTTGTGTCTCAGCAGGCATTTTGTAGCTTAGAAGATCATGGGCACCTAATTAAACTTAAAGGTTATCTCTCTTTTAAGGGAACATACTGTCTTGCAAAATGATTGGTTTCATATGGGGTTTTATTGAGAGCATGTGATGCACCCCCCCTTTGAGCTATAAGGCTTTTACAGTGTGAAGCTTCTGTACACAGCTAGATAAGGTATTAAATTACCAGGGCTCCGCAGATGAGAGAGGGCTTGCTTGTCTTTGGGGAACAATGCCTTGTAGATAACTGTAATAACAACATTTAGGTGATAGGCCAGTGCTTTCCAAAGAGCTTTTGTGCGCGCAGCCATGGTGGAACCAATGTCACAATGTCATTTTGCTCGGCTAATGTGCAATTTGAGCAGGCACAAGTGCTCATATGGATGTCGATTATGTCCCCTGCATTGTACTGTCCACACCATTTTTATTGTCTGTCAGTAATGAAAAAAGTGACTGAAATGATATGGATTTTCTAACACTACTCAGACAGTGCTTTACTTGTATGGAGCTTGTGCCAGACCATTTGCTGTTGTGATTTCCATCTCAGTTCATTGATTTAAAAAAAATGTATGGGCAACTACTTTTTACATCTTTACAGAGGAAAGTGTATTGTCTCTTTAGACATATATAACACAATGCATATAAAGCGCACACAGTGTATATATATACGTACGTGTTTGTGTGCAGTTCATCTGTGGTCTGATGTTGTGTTCATCGATTGGCTGCAGAGCCCTGCCCCTCCCTCCTGCTCCAGAGGCACATGGCAGAGCTGCTGAGCCAGGACAAAGACATGGCGGCCAGCTTCCTCAACAGCGTCCTCAACCAGCTCAACTGGGCCTTCTCCGAGTTCATCGGCATGATTCAGGAGGTAAGGGGCAGCGAAGGAGAGGTTTTGGAGTGGGTAAAAGAGTAATAGGAGGTATGTATGCCGGCCATTTGTTAATTTAAAAAAATAGGCGGGTGACTTCAAAGACACGTGCCAAAGATAGTTACATGGTGTATTCCCCATATAATAGGGTAAAGCATTGAAGATTAGCATTTTAATGATGAGGAAACTTAAACTTTTACACAACTTTTATAGTAAATTGGACATACAAACACTGATAACAGAGAAATACTAAATGTCTTTTTACGTGAAGGAGTGTGCTCCGGTTGTTGCAGTGTTTGTGATTTAAAAAAAAAAACCTGAACAGAGTGTTATTCAGTGCTTTTTTTATTCAAAGATGTGAGTTGATGGTGACATGCCTGCATTAGTAAGATGCCCCCCAGCTGGGCAACATCCTGAATGACTGAACAGACTCCCCTCATTTTGTAATCTTTATCATGCTCTCCTGTCCCTGCTTCTTTGGTGGAATAATTTGATCGCTTGGAGGAAAGAAAAAAAGAGGGAAATGATCTAATCGAAGACCAGAAATAACCTCAACATGTTCCCCCTCACACTGCATGATTATTAACACTTATGTGCTCCTTGGCTCCCATGGGCAGCTGGGCGAGCCTGACAGTCTCAGTGTAATAGGAGGGAATTAAGAGCCAACAAGAGCCCAAAGACGCTCTTTGTGTCAGCTCCTCTGTCCTTACAGCCTCTGCTGGGAAGAGTAAACCAAAAACCTCAGTCCGGATTCATTTCACGCTGTGCTCCCAATCATAACTTTTCTTGCCGAAGGTCGCAGGCTCCCCAGGTGTTTATCTGAAAGGAGGCTAACAGAAGTGTTATGAGTAGAAGTCTGCTTGTACCGAACTGGCTCGTTGTGTCACACATGGAGTACAGGACATGTTAGCAGTGAAAGACAGCACACTTGTGTTCCTGAATTGTCTCAGAGGCCACTCCAGCCCCACGGTAGTGGTCTTGCTCACGGTCTTCACGGGAGGCGTGAGTGTGTAACAGTAGAGTCTTTGGTGACATTCTGCATGAAGGACTTGTCAGTTTCTTCATGCTAAGCATCCGGTAGCAGGGATTGTGGGTATGTTCCGTGTTCATGTCTTGGCCCTGAGGCTCCCGGGCTCTCACTGCCTCTCCGTCTCTCCGCTGTGTGTCTCCTCTCAGATCCAGCAGGCGGCGGAGCGGCCGGAGCGCAACTTTGTGGACACCCGGCAGCTGAAGGTGTGCGCCACTTGCTTCGACCTGTCAGTCAGCCTGCTGCGAGTGCTAGAAATGACTGTTACCCTGGTGCCTGAAATCTTCCTGGACTGGACCCGCCCCTCCGCTGAGCTGCTGCTCCGTCGATTGGCTCAGGTGAGGGGGGAGGGCTTCGTTTGTGCCAGATGTTAGGCTGAACTACATTCAGTAGAAAAGTGCAGTGCATGACTTGCTGTTGGGCGTGGATGTGATCAACCAGCAAAAATACAGCAAAGACAACTACTCATCATCATCAATCAATGATAAACCCAGAATTCATGATATTATGAATTAAATTTGTTTACCTCAGCAATAAAACATGACTTGCTGTGTTGCCTACTGCCAACTGCCATTTTACTTGCTGCAAATAAGTCTAGCCTGTGAGTGGCAAGCTATGATTGGCTGAGGAGCTTGGTGTAACAGTTTGGCCATAGTAGGTAGCTGTTTTGCCTGGGTAGTTGGCTGACAATGGCCTGGGGAGTATTTTGCACAGAAGTGTATCTTTGCAAGATCACTGGAATGAGACGTCCAGTTCAGTAGAACCCTTGTCCTTTTCATATTTGTAACAGGACAACCTCATCTATGTAGCTGTTGGCATCTGTGTGATGGACATTACCAGCATGATGATAAAGCCTTATGTATCTGTTGTGTCTTGAATAAAACTATATGTATTTGTGGATTGGTGAAAACCTTAAAATTCTTGCAATGGGGTACCACTGAAGGAAAAGAACAGCTGATGCTAATTCTGCAGTACGTGGAGTCTCAAGTGCAACACTGAGATTTAGGTTTTATGCATTCATATCTTTTGTTTGCACTGTTGAGCTGCACAACATTCATCTCTGTTGCAAATTGTAAGTAGGTGTTTGATTACTTGTGCCTGGGAGCTTTGCACGGGCCATAAATCAATCCTTTGTGGACCAGGTATTACCCAAGGGCCGATGTTGTATGGTCTTGTTCTTCATTGAATGTGGTCTTCTGAATGGGCAGGCATTATTGATGGAGGAGAGTTGTGTCTGTTCTCTGTCGAAACTCAACAGGGTATGTGAAATATCCCCAGTGTAAACTGACAGGTTAAGGGGCTTACAAAGTCACCATTTTAAGCTTTAAAGTTGAATTGAAGGATGTTTAAGTGGATGTAAAGGAAATTGCTGACAGATCTCTGTAACTGAGAGAAACCCATTAAAAATATCCAAGCCCCCTACATGTTGGGTTTATGAAACAAGCACTTCTGAAATGAGCTGGATTACACCCAAGAGTGTGCAGTAATAGAACAGACCATATCTTCAGTGAACACCTGCTCACTAATAAACATTAGAGGGCAATAGTTATGGGTTCATTTGCATATCCTGACTAACTTGAGAGTATGCTGTATGACATGGAATTGGTTTCTCTTCAACCCGTGTGGATTCTGTGCGTGTATAGTATACGGGTATTTGTGTGTGAGTGTGTGAGTGAGTGTGTGTGTGTGTGTGTGTGTGTGTGCGCGCACGTGTGCATATGTGTATGTCTTTAGGCTGTGTGGTTGCAGGTTGATGTGAGTATATATCAGTGTCACCAAGAACAATCCTGCTGTTTTGAGTGCTACCAGTGATAATTTCAGTCATTATCTGGAGAACAAATAAAAGTCCCCTAGTTTTCCCCCAGGTTATAATCAGTTGCTAATTGAATTGTACCTATAAAACAGCAGGGGCAGACTTGTCCTTGAGGATTGTAGCAGGCTCTGTGTGTCTGTGTGTGTGTGTGTGTGTGTGTGTGTGTGTGTGTGTGTGTGTGTGTGTGTGTGCGCGTGTTTGTGTACAGAGAACACTCCTGTCTACGTGTGTGTTTGCGCGTGTCTCTTGCGCCTTGGCAGCTGTTGCTTGGGGAGAGGCTACTAATTTACCCGGTGACTGAGTGCCCCCCTGAAGGATCCTCTCTCCCCGCTGTTGTGTGCCAGATTTCCACTCCCCTGAGCACAGAACACTGTGTGCCGTATTAATAAAGCGCTGATTCAAGCCCTGACCCACCCTCCACACTTCATCATCAGCACCTGATTGTCAACTCAATCATTTCCCTCTTCTTCCTCCCACTGCACACATGGGCAGACAAAGCCTGCAATTCTGTACCTCAACAACTAATTATCTCTGATTGAGAGAATCAAAAAGCAGAGGTTAACTGTGCTGAGGAAGGTAAAAAGCTAACAAAATAGCATCCATTGCACTGATTCATGGGTGTAAGTGTGGTGAGGTGACTGATCTGATGATCAGAAGATGGCACTTTCAAGACTGGGTGGAGCACTTCTCTTGTACCCTTTTGCAAGGTGTTACAGTACAGTCTACCTGAATGATTTATAAGTTCCCCAGATGTATAGATATATAACACATAAAATGTAAGCCACAGGAGGATGTAAGAGCCTCTGTTGTGCTGATAAATAATGTAATCTAACAATGGTATTATAGTACAACCTTACACAGTGCTGTTGTGTCCTTTCATTAGGTGTGCTTACTTCTTAAAGAACTTTTGATTTTTCTTATGAGGTGCTAGTTGGCAGGTAAGGTATGTATATGAATTCAGTGAATGTCTTTGGCAAAACGCAGTGAACCTCTTTCCCCTCTGTCAGCTTTTAAACCAGGTGCTGAATCGTGTGACCGCAGAGAGGAACCTGTTTGACCGAGTGGTCAACCTTCGCCTCCCAGGTACCGCGTCTCCTACTTCAGTGCGTTTATCATGTGTCTTGCATGCATGGACTCATGCACGCACCTACCCATCCACCCACGCAAGCGCACACGCACGCAACACTCATTCAACACCTACCAGTTTTCATCATCGGCAAAAAAAATGACAAAATCGGCTAAAATTATTGCAGCATCCTGCCTATTTTCCAGGGTCTGCCAGACGCTTTTCCACAACAATGCCGGTGTAACTGGGTCACAGGGAACTGTCAAAACGAAAGCCCTTTCTTATTCAATCCGGCTGCACTTGGTTGCTCCTGGTCACACTCACTTAAACTTTGGGGGGGGGCTTGGGGGGGTTGCGTTGCAGAGGGGGAAAGGATGAAGGGGAAAGAGAAGTGCGTTTTACTGCAGGAAATTGGTTTCATTAAAGCGAGATGGCCAATTCATCAGACACGTCAATGGAGAATGCTGTCATTTATGATTCATGATGTGTCACCCTGTGAGTCTGAAACACGCTCGTGACAGGCAGAGGGATGTTTCCAGAAACAGGTTGTGTGCGGCACCGTGCTGAAAACCGTGGACCAGGACGAGAAACTGTTCTCTCATCCATTGCTCTCAAATTACAATCCAAACAGTCAGAGGAGGCTTTTCAGTTAATGAGAAGTAGCTGGCATTAATTAAGGTTCGGTCAGAGACTCTGGGCTCTGTTATCTAACCGCAGCACACCCTGTCCTTCAGTTGAAGTGGGGAATTTATGCAGCTGTGACGTTTTGTTGTAGCACTTACGACTTGGCCTAACGAGCGCATTAAAGTTATCCACACCCGAGGCTTTTGTTTCCCTTACATATATATATGGATGCAAATTTAAGAATAGCCTAGAAGAGTAATAGTCTAATACATTGCTTGCACATGCATTCAGAAGTGTAAATGAACGATTGTCCACTCACCTTGCTTTGAAAGCCATTCATTCATCTGTTGGTGCTATTTTTTGCTCAGCTGCTTGTGTGAGTGATTGTGTGAATAGATGCATGAATAAAGAACAGAGGTATAGCGGTCTCTGTGTTTGACCTGGCTCCTGCCTGCTCTGTAACGGTGTGCCCCCGGTGTTCAGGGCTGGAGAGTGTGGACCACTACCCCATCCTGGTGGCTGTGACTGGCATCCTGGTGCGCATCCTGGTGGACTCCGACAGGCAGGGGTGAGTGTGAGGAAAGCGTGAGGCAATTCGCTGCACACGCTTTGCTGCTGGGGGTGTGCTGGGACCGTATGTGGAGGCCTTTTTCTTTAAATTTTTTTTTTTTGGAGGTGTTTACCATGATAAATCTTGTTTCCAGTCAGTGCACATAGAGTGCATCACATTGTTTGCAATGTTTCTCTTCTCTTTAATCGTTGCAATTTTATTAATGAAGCAATTTGATTCATTGGAATTCTTGGACATTCATGGAGGGTGGTATAGTGAAAAGGAGCAGGGCTTATAACTTAAAATTGGCTGGTTCGGTTTCCAGCTGGGGCAGTATTGTTGTACCCTTGAGCAGTGTGCTCAACCTAAAGTGCCTCTGTGAATATACAACTGTATGAATGAATAACATAAACATTTTAAGTTGTGTAAGTCAGTCTGGATAACAGCGTCTTTGACAGCAGTATTTGATGTTGACATTGTGTACCTATACCCTATTCTGTCTGTAGACAGTAGAAGCTTCTAGGTGCTTTGCTATTTGGACAAGGGATGTGGACTCATAAAACGTTTCACTAGATCAGATATTGCACAGCAACAGCATCTTTTTGTCTAGCCTGTCTCGTTTCTGGTGTCCAGCAGTAAATTTGCCACCTGTACAGCCTGCAAACTGTAATCATTGATCAAAGTTTTGAATTGTTGCTCGGCTGTCGATCTAATGTAGCTCTTTATGGCTGCTCTTCAGAACTGGAATGATTGATGTAGTCCTAAAAAACAGGTATTGTTCTGCCAGCTGATTAAAGATAGGTAGCAAGGCAGAGTTTAACACATCCCTGGCCAGAGTAAAGATGGACTGCTTTGCTGGTCTGCTACAGAAGGAAGCCTCTTTGTGGACTTAAGGTTGCTGGGTACAAGATGCCCCTCTCTACCCTTGACTTACACCAGGGACTGAGAGAGAAAACAAGGTCAAACCAACTCCTAACGAGCTCTTACCGTCTGACTGCTCTGCAGGGGTGGTGTGGTCAAGCGCGTTGAGAGGGTCTCTGTTCTGAGTGAGTGTAGCCTGTAGGGCCAGCGAGGCGTGTTAATGCTCTCCTTCCTGGTGGATGAGAGTTAATTGCATGACCGGTCACCAGGAGGGGGAGTTTGCCACACTTTATCTCTCCAGTGTGCAACTGCCACCGCGAATACAGGGGGGTGGGGGTGGGGGGCGGGGTAGGCGGTGGGAGAGAAGAGAGAGAGAGAAGAGAGAGAGCAAGACACATTGAGGAGCCATGCTCATTATTTTTATCTCTGGAGTCATATTAAACACCCCCCTGCACTCCGCTCAGGGCCGGAAATAATAAAAGGCCGATAAAATGCACTGCTTAGAGGTGTGCGTGAACGCTGCCAGTCCTGTTGTCCGTATCTGTTTTTCTTCGCGCTGTTTCATTCCATTACATTTATCAGCTGTGATTCTCAGATCTCACCTTTACCGCGCAGGTAGGAAATATACCCAGTGTTGTCAGAGCGATCTTGAAAGGCACTGTTCCCTCTCTCCCTGTCTACTGCTGTCATTGTTGGGAGAGGGGGCAGACCAGCGGTGTCACCTAAGCTCGGAACGGGTGATCCGGCGGTGACTTTTCTGCGGTGATTTTTGACGTGCGTGGGCGGGAGGGCTCCCACGTTTCAGGAGCTGCTGCTCCTTTGTGCTCTCCTCATACGAGGCCACTTTTCCGACAATTTCACGCCTAATTGACCTGAGGTGTGGGATGCGTTTCATTTTGTGACTCCGGAGTGTCCAGATAATTGCACGTTTTGTAGCTCCAATTGAGTGTGCAGTTTCCCCTGGCCAGACATCAGCTGGAAGGGGCCAGTGTGCGCTGTATGCTCCAGTGCTGAAACAGAACGGCGCTCTGTGTGTCAGTGTGCGCGCGGACAGTGATCCGACGTGTCATCGTGTCTCTTATTGTTACACGAGAGGGAAGAGGCAGGAGCTGCGGACGCTTAAAATCTCCTGACACCGACGCTTTAGTTCCACTTGCTGCACACTTCAAGATGGAAGCGTTTTGATTTTTTTTTTTTCCCTCCCCCGTCCTCAAAGCTTGCGTCTAAGCTTCCCCGACGCCAAATCTCGCTGGGAATAACCCCCCCAAGAGGATACGAACGTGGCGCAAATTTGCAGTGCCGTGTGCCTCCCGTCTCTCACACCTGCATTAAATCGCACTGCTCGTACTTATGCGTGTTAACTGGAAATAGACCTCCGCTTCCCGGGGGGCCTCTGAACCGTGTGTGGAGGCTCGTTGTACTCGGGTCGGGTCTCGGGATTTACGTGGGTAGCATAGCTCTGTGTTCTTTTTAATGGGAAGAGGCACGAGAGCACGAACAGAACTGGGGGAGAACAATGCAAAGTGATGAGAGAGACAGATCATCCGAATTGGGCAGGAGTAGAGAATGTCCACAAAGAGCCCAAGCGCCAGGATGAATTTGAATCAAGTGGAAAATTACAAAACGGGAGAAAAGAAATGGATCTCTCTCTCTCTCTCTCTCTCTCACTCTCCCCTTCTAATAGTGAGCGAGTGTTGTCTGTTGTGTCCAGAATCTTTGCTAGGGAGTGTAGTTTATCAGTGTCTGCATCTTTGAACATCCGTTTGGGTAAGACATATTGAAAAATGCCTGAATTATCACATAACATGTACTTGGTCTACAAAGCACAGTTGTCAGTTTGGGATTAGTTCACTATATGGCAATTTTATATGGCAAGTTTCCTATTTAAGACCTACGTCAGCTACACATTCATGATGTAATGAGATTAAAAGGAACCAGAAGTGATTTGCGAAATAGAGAGGGTTGCGTGTAAGAAGAACTGTGGTCCTAAGATCCAGAAAGGGCCTCCAGTTCTCTCTCCGTTCTGTAGAATCCCTAAACAGCATAGGATAGGAGACAAAAATGAAAACATGACAATGCAAACTGGTGAGTAAACAGAAGTTAGCATTTTATAACCCAGCGAAAGTGATTGTCTGATTACACCATGTTATGAATTATTCTCAGTAATGGCTTATGATCATTTAAAAGATATCTGCTTTGAAAGCACCCATTTACTGATGAGAGACAGATGACTCATTAAGTTTGGAACTGTTTTTTTTTTACCTCGGTTTATGGTGGGGTCAGGATAGGGGAATAAAACATCAATTAATACATGATAATTACAATTTAACACAAGTAGAAGCAAAATATAGAACCCATATGTACATTAGATTACTGTGGAACTTGTAATACTGTGGAAGTAAGTGTGCGGATGAGGCCCCTGACCTTGGAGGAGTTTTAGACAAGTGAGGGAGGTGTGCTGTGTGGCAGTGATAAGTAATTAAACAGTACCTGAGCCATTTTTGCACAGGGGTGGTAACGGCACTGTAGGGAGGAACAGAAGAAAGAACCTATGGTGGTGCCGTCTCGGAAACCAACGGGTGTCACATCAGAGGAAGAGGTCGCTCGTGGTGCTCATTAGTGTCACCGATTCCCTGTCCGGCCGCTGGTCTCGGTTCAGGCCCCCCAGGCTCTCGCTGCGAAAACTTCCACCCGGAACACGTGAGCCCAGCATGTGCTCCTAAATACCGAGATCCTCACGGTAGCCTGTTTGAAACGGCTCTCTGCAGTCCACTTAGTCTTTCACTCTTTCACACTGCAGTCTACTCCAGTACTAGCCTCAGGAAAACAGGATATTTATTTATCTCATTGTGTTTACCATTCATACCTTCTTTTTAAAACAGTTAATTGCTTTACTTAGATTGATAAAATTGATTTACTTAGACATTTCTGTACATTCATGCGTCAAGATATGGGTAAAATATTGGCAGCAGTGTGGTATAGTGGTAAGGAACAGTTCTTATAACCCAAAGTTTGCTTGTTTGATGCCCTGCAGAGATGGTCTTCTAACCCTGGGCAAGGCGCTTAAGCCAAATTTCCTCATTAAATACCCATCTATTTAAATGGTTGTAAAAACTGGAAGCTGTGAGCGTTGCACTTTATAAGAGCAAGTGATGAGCATCTGTAATATTATATATGGTTGATGGCTCATTATTTAAATATGGTTATTTGTCTCATTGGGGAGCTGCCATATCAAGCATTCCTAAAATAGAATAAGAGTAGTAAGGATGATTTAATCTGATTAAATTTGTCATTTGTCAAAAAGGGTGCTGCTGTATGTATTACCCAGGTACAGTAATTGGTTTGGCTGTACATTATCAATAAATATTTAACCAGCTACAATTTGACTGTCAGCAGATATCTACTGTAAAAAGGAATTTTCACATTGGATCTTGAATCATTTGCAGGCTAATGTTGTTCCCTGTTTGACAGGCAGACTTTATAAAAGTGGGGAATCAGCAGTTGATTTTTCTTCATCTTTTGCCCTTGAAGACATATTTTAAATAGCACACTTACCCTGTGTGTACCATTTATCAAGCAAGCTACAGTAGCTAGCAACAGTGCTACATATAAAGAGTACTATTGTTCATGCAGGTGGCATCAAGGTTAAGAGTAAATGCTGCTTGTGTCATACTGTGTAGAAATGCACACTGCAGCTGTGAAACTAATTAACACTTACCGTAGTGCTAAAGGCAGTTCTTTCTGAATGCTCGGTAGTCGTATTAGTGTGGAGAGCCCCCTCAAGATCCTATAGTCATACGGAACCCCCTCCATGACCGGGACACCATGGCAATGTTAAATGTGGCTGTGACTCTGTAGAGCAAGATAATTTAAAAAAAGATCAAGCGTTATGTAATATAATGATCACCTTAGATATTTTGAACACACCAAGGCCATATAAACAAAACTGTGTCTACTTTCTTCAAGATATATTATTATAGTGGATAACCATTTTTTTATGGGTCTTCTTGCGCTTGGTATATAGTAGAACAGAGAGATTGTGAATTGATTTGGAACATACAGATTCCACTATAAAATGCTGTCACTCTGGTCGTTAACTTCAGGAAAATTTGTATTTTAGCAAAATTGTGTGGCGGTAGGTATCTGAGGTCCCTAACTGAAGTGTAGCATGTAATTTTACAGATGCTTATATTGTGGTTTAGGTACTCAAAGCTGACACCTGACTTTGAACTGTTAAAAAAATAGGGTCAAGTACCTTTTTCATCAACCCTGCACCTGACATTTTTCTCACGAAGTGTTTCAGTTACAGTATATGGCTTGGTGACCGCATGCTTCTGTTGCTCAGTGAGCCCTCTCTCTTTTTTCTTCATCATTTCATTGTCACTTTCTGTTAGTCTTAGCTTCCATCGACTTATTTAAAATAATGTTTTCGATGGTGTTGAAGGGTTTAGCTTTCCTATTCATTCATACTTTTTGCTGGTCACAGGCAGATATGTTGGTCTTCAGTGACCAGTGACCAGAAATCAAAATCAAGCTGAAAAGGGTCTGGTCTAAAATAGTGTTACCCAGCGTGGAGCCGATGGCTCATTGCAGAGGGGGCGAGGACCTGTAGTGGGCCCTTATACAGCCTATTATAGGCTGTATGGAGATGCAAGACAGATCCAAGGGGAAACTTGCAGAGACGGAAGGGCGGAACGGAGAGAAATGCGGATTACAATGGTGCTGTTTCAGCACACCTCATTGCGTGAGACCATTTTTAAATACCATGGCTCCGTCAGCATTGACGGCGATGGGAAATAAAACAAGACAGCCGACGATCGCCTAGTTCCTATACTCTGGGACTCGAACATAGGGTGTAATTTTTCTGTTTGTACACTTACACAAGGATACTGGACAGCGAATAAAGTTTTCTGTAACTCTGTTGTGTCTCTGCTCATTCAAAATAAATATCGAAACTTCACAAGGGGTTGGTTGAATCCATTACGCCTTCAGTCTGACTTTTTATTTTTTTGCCGCAGTCAAGACACACAAACAAAATTTATTCAAAATATTCAACTAAACAACAAAAATGCATGTTCAGTCAGGTAGATTGGGCCCAAGGTGGGCCCCTTTGTAACAGGAAGAACCGTGGGCCCGGGGCAGCCGCACCTTCTGCCCCTGCTCGCTCCGCTACAGGGTGTTACTCTTTCAACACCTCCTCTTTCTCTAGTTGGTGTGAAACACCCTTCTCCACAAACTTTAACCACCTCTTTCGCCCTCCTCCTGGCTTTGCAGTGCTTCTGTGTTTCAAGCGTTTGAAGCTCCATTTCTGGACCTGGACTCCATTTCCCCTGGACCTCCGCTGAGCTATGCCATTTTGTTTGCTCTCTTGGCATTCAACATGATGCCATGTGACAAACAAATATCCGTGCAGTCTTTTTTTATCGTATTTCTGTTGGTCTCGCCAAATCTGCACTTTTAGAGGTTGACTTGCTGTTAAGCTGTCTTTTTTCAAACATTCAGTTGACCCTGGAAAAGCTCTAGCCTAAAGAGGCTAGCTGTCTTTTATAACATCATTGCTGCACATAAATCACCTTGGTTGAGGAAGGATTTTTGACAGTATTTTCCAGTTTATTACCAGTAAAAGTTCAGTGACTGGAGTAATTCATTTTTTTCCATATACTCTCATCAGCTGAGGCACTTTATGCCTGTCAGTATGGATAAAAATAAAAGATCTATTTTGCATAAAGCATTCTTCAAACACAAGTCTGTCTTTTTGCAGTGAAGAGTCAAGATTCAATTATAGAAATAAGTCACTACAGTAATCTTGTTTACATGTGAGTTCTCTGTGTGATTCAGAGTTACAGAATGCTTGCAGTCCTGAGGTTTTCATGCTTTGTAAAGACTGCATGCTATCAGGATTAATACATTAGCATTAATACATTATTAACCACATAAAAATGTAATAAGGGATGGTAGCCAGGGGTGGCATTTCCATAGCTCTCTTTCATAGGGAAATCATGCAAGCTAATGTTCATAGCTAGCTCACTTGGATAGCCAGAATGGAAACAGATGAACAGATGTGTACTGTGTGCAGGTCAATGCAACTTCATCACCAACAAAGTTTTGGGAAGGGTTTTTTTAGTTAGCATATTTTCTCACATGCATCCTAACTGAAACATTTTCAGTAAGTTTGGTGTGAATTAATTCAAATTTTTCAGTTTGTTAATCAGCCTCTGGCAGGTATCTTTCCCAAGCATATTTTGTGAAACAGCCCTATCTGGCCTACTATATGTTAGCTGGCAAGTGGGAATGCTTTCGGTGATTCATTTCAGAGGGATCTGAAGCTACAGAAATGTAAAGTGATGGAGCATATCATCCACTTTCCGCAACGGTTTAATTGACTCGATGTTGTCATAATTTCAATCCTTTTTTATGTCTCTTTGAGGGATCTCTGGAGGAGCTAAGCCATTTTCGGTATTCCGGGGAGAGGTAATGGGCATGAGGTCAGCGTATCAATGAGCCATGGGCAATGGCTGTAAGAGCCCTCAGGGAAATAAAACAAAACAAACAAACCTCAGAGAATGAGAGCAAGGGACTCATCTCATTCTGTTTGCCGGAAAGTCCAGCGAAAAAAAAAAAAAAAGTGAAGGAAAGAACCTAACTGCTTCATACTCTCTGATGAAAAAGGAGCTTGTCATCTGAGGAGAACAGCCCTCTAATTAGCTAATTAATAGTGAGATGTGTGTCACCTCTTCTCTCCCTGACTCCCTGCCATGGTCTACCCCCTTCTCCATATGCATGGGCGTTGACATGACTTTCATGAACCTGCAAGAGGTTTGTGTATCTTCTAGATGGCAGCCCACGTATTTTTGTGGTCACGATGCTTTGTTTTAGAACAAACAAAGTAACATCAAGCTTCATTTTTCTGTAAAAGGTCTGCACCATTATTCTTCAGCATGCTCATCCTTTACAGAGGCTTTGTGCATATCATTTGCTTTATTGGGTGTGAAGTAAAAATCAACAGGAACATTGTATGATTTTACTGCTTATCATTGCAGACTGAGAGATTTGAAACAAAGGCAGGAGGCCAATTAAATAGAGTGGGTTCTGAAGTGTTGATCAATTCAGCCTTGTGGGGGCGGGTGGGGGTGGGGTTGGGGGTGCTTGGTGTTGGGTTGCTATAAATGGCAGGAGTTCTCCTTGATGTTTTTTTCAGCAGGTTGTGTCAGAGGTGTGGGTTGTTTAGCCGTGCAAGTCTTTTATTCATAATCAATTAATTAATTTGCTCATTTTGCAGTTAGTTTCCAATTTATGCAAATAATCTAATTTGAAATTTGAAATTGCACTTAAAATGCCCATATAAAAAGACATATTTTGTTCATGGGTGTGTATTCAAATGTGTCCTAATGTCAATACGTACAACTAATCGGCTAATCTTACTAGTTAAACTGTAGCAGTTGGTTGGAACGACACCAAGCGCACCTATAGCCCTCCAGGAATTGATTTTGACACCCCTGGTTAGGACTGTGATGATGCTGGGGTAGGTGGTGGGATGTGAGGAGGGTTGCCATGGTAATGATTGATACTGATGAAAATGTAGAATAATGCTATGGGAGTGGGAGAGGTCAAAGCAAAGACCCACTGCCTGGCTATTGAGGAAGGGTAGCTTTCTTGGGTGCCTAGCTTGATGTAGAACTTGAAATAACTTTTACAGTTTTTGTAAAGATAACCTCAGCAATAAGGCAGACGGGTGAAAATAAAAGATGTAATCATGGTGGTGGTTTTAGTTTTGCAGTATGAGATGCATTAGTACATTCCAATTACAGTAATGGGCATTCGATTACTGTTGTGCTAAATGCAATATGAGGCGAAATATTGTATGTCACCGTAACTCATCCCAACGAGCCCTCTGTGGGTCGTATGTTCATTAAAGTGTAGAACATTAAGCAAAGCGCAGGCGCAATTGGGCTGTAATTAATTAAATCAGTGGAAAATTTTACGCTATAATTGACTCCATGCTAGGCTGACTGTCAGTTATCAGTCTCATTTCCTCATCGAACACTAGTGTACATCATCTAACCATCATTGCTGCTGCTTCATTGAGTAGAATAATTAAAAATGAATACGTTCACAACAAAATGTAGCATGGTAAAAATAGTGGTCTTTCAGTGGTCTAACCATCATATCTTTTATACCAGATAATCTTTTTTCAGTCATTACTATGTGGAAATAATTCAGAACTGTAAATGAAATACTGAATTTGGGTGTTCTAAGGAATGTAATTTATGTAAAAGTATAATGATGAAAATCATCCCTTCCTTTATATTTTCTCATTCATAGAGTTAGTGTTTAGATATTTAGTGTAATTGTCTATGGTGTTCTTTGTCACTAAATCGTGACATTCACAAACTCTCACAATGAAAGGGAGTAAGAATTGGCCTATAAGGGAACAGTCGCTATCATAGCTGTTGTGTGGGTAATTTGCTTCAATAAGACATTTTTGAAAGAAATTGAATTGCAGAGGCAAGGTTTTACTGCCACCCATTCTAAATCATCTCATGATAAACACTTGTTTCTTGTTCCAAAATTAGCTTTATGGCCATGTGTTTTATTACTGATAAGATGTAGTTCTTTTGGTTTACTGTAAGGCACTGGACATATCATGACACAGGTTAATTTATACAACGGAGAGAAGGAGCATTTATAAAGCATATCCTAAAGTTTATGAAATCCAAGGTATCTAATATCTAAAAGCATACTGCAAACACTGTAAAGACACTAATGTTACTATAAAGTTCTTGAACTCCAGATTTTCTGAGGAATTGTGTCCCTTTGAGGAATGTGTAGTTGAAAACATGGTACTTTACTGTTACAGCCCAATAGTCTTGGCATTCTCTCGATACCATCATAACGGTGTTAATTGGTATTGGTTCTGAGGAAATTCTATATTAGGACTAGCTGTGGCTGCTTTGTGTCAAAGAATGTTATAGGGTTCTTCAAAAAAATGCTTAATTATGTAGGTAAAGGAAGTTCTCACTCTTCCACAAAGACAGACAGACAAGGCTGTATTCATGCTGGTTTGGCTGAGCCATGAGGGATCGCCTCTTTTTCTGGCATCTCCTCTCCTCGTATATGCTCACTGCCATCCTCACAGATCCATCGGGGCTGACCTGGGGCTGACCTGGGGCTACCCTAACATGGGTGCTTCTGCGTTACATGAAGTTGTCCCCAGTTTCCCCAGTCGTCCCCAGTGTGGAGACAGAACTTGTTTCAAGGACATTACTGCGATCGCACATCAGTAGAGCCGAGGAGGATGGAAAAAATAGCCACGTTTCTGTGAATGTGAGAAAACTGTCTGGTGGTGTTATTCATTTAGAGAAAGTACTTTCCAATGGCATGGGTATCCACCTCAGTTCTTGTAGAGATATGTTTCAAACAATACTATCAAAATGAACTAATCCTGTGAGGTGATGATGTTAGATCTTATCTGGCTACGTGAGTGTCAGTTTAGATTTGCTAATTGCTTATAATTTCTCATTGGGTTTTACATAGCAGCAGATCAATGTAAAGTTTCTACACCTATTGTTACATGTGGTAGATTTATGTTTCATAGTATCTTCACATTTGCTATGGTTTATAGTTTAACACACAATTTGTCATGAGTGCTTTGTACCAGAAATATTATACTAAGAAAATGTCCGTGTCATTAGCATTGCAAGACTGAGAAGTCAGAAGTGAGAGAATGTTCAGAAGGCTTTCTGTTGTTCCCTGGGGTGATTCCCATGCTAGGAGATCCTGCTCGAGCTCAGCTGTGCTGATGGTCACAGAGCTTACATAATCAAAGGACTCCGCCCAGTTCCACGGACGCTTCCCATTTTCATGGCTGAAGAGCTGGTCACGTATCAGTTCGGTCATTTGTGGTTTCTCTTCCTGGTTGGAGCACACAATACGCTGCCAATGGACTGGATCTCTTTGGAGGGATGTTTACAATAAAGTGTGCAATGTCAGTAGCTATTCTGCGCCACAGATTTCTATCCCAGCGTGTGTATAGCTAGACTGGAACGCTTACTGCCCTGATTCCAAGTGCCCCCCATGCAGTAGCCTCCCCTGTGGGTGAAGACCAGCTGTAATTTTCCATGAGCGCAAAAAAGCTTTTTGGGAAGCATGCCAGCAGCTCAAGCCCTGATCCAGCATCCTCTGCCCAGCTCCCCCCCCCCCACACACAGCTCACTATAGTAGAGGGTCTCAGCAAAGATCAAGTGGCCTTCTTATACTCGCTTGACTCCTGTTAGTTTACTTGCAACAAAACAGTTGAATGGACTGACTGTGGCGATTAATTGGAATCCATTACATTTTCTTAGTTAAAACATTAGTATGTATTGTAGTTTGCTGTATCCACTTCCATTTACCCTTATGTGTGTTGGACTCTGATATGTATTTCTCGGTCTGATCACCAATCCCTTCAGTTGCTTTATTGTACTTCTGCGAAAAAGAAGATCAAGTAAAAAACAGGAAAGAACATTTTCTCATTAAATCTCGCCACCATTTTGTTTTTGTGAGTTTCTGTGAAATAAACACGGGTGAGGAACGGAAACCCTAGGAGGAGCCTGCCCTTACCTGCTGCAGTGATACAAAGCTTAGTTCTCTTGTTGTAGTGTTCAGGTTTGCAGAAGGAATTTCCAATGTTCCTGCTGCTATTTTCTATCACAGAAAAAAGAATAGATCACTTTCCAGCTGTCTCTTAATTTTTCTAGTTTCTAAAAGACAAAAAGCTTAAGGGATTTAAGTGAGGCTGACATGCTGATTTGATGACCTATCCAAAGGGTGATTTTTTTTTTTCCTTAGGACAGTCTGTCCCACAGCTGATCTAAGCCATCCATCACTCACAATACATACCTCCATGGTAGTACACCGCCACAATTGCCAGTGATTCTGATTTACAATGAGGAGTGAAAATTTGAGCTTGATTCCCAGAGTCTAACAAAAATCAAGTGGCAGAAATCAGCTGGTAGCAGTGGATTGATGCCAAACCATTTTGTTTTATTCTGGTCAGTATGTTTAAACATGCTGCTGAATAGTTCTTAAGAGGACAGTATGTATGTGTTAGTGTCTTTTATTTGACAGACTCCTAATGAGAGGGTATTTCAGAAATAAAACATAAAAGCCTTTGCTGCAATCAGCACGGAATAAGCTGAAGCAAAATTTTACATAATTTTGTGAGAGTAAACAGGATAAATGTTTGGCGGTTTGGGCAATGCTTTTGTTTTTGTTCTTTCACGCAGCTCTTGCTTGATGGATCTTTTCCTGTGTCTTAATTAAACACTGGCGAAAACACGTCAATGTGCGACATTTTAATAAGCCCATTTTCCCTCTATCCCGGTGGAAATGCGTTGGGAGAGACAAAGACATGATGCATTAACACTGTTGCCAGGCTGCTTTAAACAGGATATCAGTCAAGCTGTTGTCTCCAGCTGTTCGTAGATTTTTTTTTCTTTAAATTCTGTTCCCAGAATGCATCACTTGCACCTTTTAGCAGTACAGTAACTGGAACCACGTGCTTAAATATATGTAAACCTGCAACAAAAGAAAAAATCAATCTGCAATTTAAATACTGCCTCAGTTATGTTGCAAAAAACAAATGAAAACAATTACTCAGAACTCATTTCGAGCACTATCAGGCCTTCATCAAGAAAACATCGATTACAGCCTTGAAGGCAAATAGGCAAACTTGGATATAAAGCAGGAGACTGAATCTGAATTTTAATCGAGCTTCCATGAGCAAAATGGAGTGTTGGGATTTGAATAAATCCCCCCCCCCCAGTCCTCAAGCTATGAAGGACAGAGCTGCATGAAAAATGAATGTCTACCCCCACCTACCCCCATACCTTACTCTCCCTGCAGCAGAAAAAATCTATTTAGATAATTTGCTTCCATTACTGTTGGCTAAAAGGCATCAGATGCAGCTTGCAGTGGTGGACTAATTAGATTGTGACACAGTGTAATTGGCTTAGTAGGCTTTGTGGAGGAGAGAGGTTGGGTAGGGGACACCTCACTTCCCCATCAGGACCCATCTTTCAGCCCTCACTCCAGCCAACTGTCTTCACATCCCCTCAATTTCCACCTCCTTTACTGTCGTGCGCCCTGACCTCCCTCTGCTTCCGGCGTGTGGGCTGCGCGTGTGTGTGCATGTGCACGTCTGTGTGTCTGTGTCTGTGCACACACGCGTTTCTGTGTGTGTGAGTATGCGCGCATGTCTGTGCATTTGGGGTGTGAGTCTGTGTGTGTCTGTCTGGGTGTATGTATGTTAATGTGGTGTTTATGTGTCTGTCTGTATGTTTATGTGTGTGTGTGTGTATGGGTATGTGTGTGTCTGTGTGCATGTGTATGTACGCTTATGTGCATGTGGTGTGTTTGTGTCTCTGTATGTATTATGCATGTGTGTATGTGGGTGTGCTCATGCTTGCTAGAATGTGTGCATATGTGTTGTTCAGGAAATCTGCAGTTTGTAAACATACTTACGCTTGTATCCTTCGCAGTGTGATGACCTTGTGTTGCCATGCTACAGTCTTTCCTTTCAGTTGGGTTTCAGTATCCAGCTAAGACCTTCTCTTTGTATGCATTTCTGATCATTGTTCAATGAGTTCAACTGGCATGACAATTCAATTACATGAATTGCCCACTTCTTTTACCCAAGGTCTTTCACCTAGGTGAGGGAAGATTTTAATTGAAATGGTTGTTCCAAGTCCAGTCCACAGACGTTGGCTCCATTTGGAATAAGTCTGGGAATCATTCTTCATTTCCAAGGGATTGCGTCAACCTTAATGATATCTGTCCTAATTGCCGAGTCCTTAAAAGGCGAGCTTAGCCCTAGGGGGACACATTATAGCAGGAATAAATGGTTCAGCCATCCAGTTGACTTGAAGCTACTACTGCCATTTATTTTGGCTTGGGTAGACCATATGGTAATGTCGCCTACACACTCATATAGTATGCATGTCTCTGCCCCTTGATGACGGTACAGTAAAGTGAGCCGAAAAGCATTTCGTGTTCTTGTGGCTGACATAAGGCAAACCCTTTCTTTCAGTAGAATTCTATACTGCTTGAAATGACCTTCTTTGAGCAGTACATTGCATTTTTATCACGCCAGGAATGAACACAGTGTTTTGTGGATTACTTTTGTACATTCTAATTGATTGTCTGATAGATAACTGGATGGTTACCATAACACCCACCCAAGTTAGGATCTTGGACGTCTAAGACATTCAGAGAGGAAATTAAGCCCACGTCTTTGTTAGTGTTTGTGCGTTTGCACACATGATATTGTCATCAGGAGCGCAGATCGTAAGGTCCGATGGTAGGAGACTCACATGGATGCTACAGTGGATTGTTGGATTGGCATACACAAACCTCTCTGGGTGTAACCATCTTGCTTAGTCATGTTACTGCTTTCCTAGTTTTCACGATTAACAATATGAGTCTGAAATGATATTATATATGAAATGATATGATATTATAGAACCTCTGGGCATTTGTGATGGTTTTAATCATGACTAGACCGAGAGGGGTTTTTTTTGGATTCAGCAGTGATAAGTACAACCCAACAGATGAAAAATAACTGATATGTTTTGGCATTGCAGTTCTGAGGGACATAAGGAAATTGCAAACTGCTTTTGTTTTGATAACATTGCTCAGGGATTGCATAAAGGTCCAGCTTGCAAAAATATGAGAGATAATTAGTTCCACAGATAAATAAAAGGCAATACTGTACACGAGGAACAGAGTCCAATTATGTCAAATAATGCCTGACTTGTTCTACTAAATTTTACAAGGGAACCCTTACTGTAAAATGAAATATGCAAAATAAACAAAAGATAAATCGAGAGGGAAAATGAAATAATTATTAGGCTCTATCAGCCCCATGAGAAGATGATCCAAGAAGGCTTAAAAGTCTGTGTATTGGCTCATCATATCAATGTGTTTTAACCATCTGAGAGTTGTATTTAGGTATAATTTCAAGTCTCTCTCGCTCATATCTTTGACCTGCTCATAGGGATATTGCTGTCTTTTGTGTGGTTCTACACTGTAATTATAGGCATTGAAGTTTGGATAAAAGTTTGGTTTTCATTTCCAGAAGTTTCACCTCATCCCACGTTTTACGGATAATAACAGGTGCTGTTGTCCAGGTGAATGTACATGGCTTGCCCTTTACCTTCACAGGAGTACACAGCAGTATGGATGAAAAAAGCATGGAAAGCTGAGAAGTCAAACTAAGCTCTTTTCAAGGGCTGGAAGCATGAAGCAGCACAAAGTGCACACGGGATGCACACCTGCACACACCTGCACACACCTGCATGCACACAGTACACACACACACCTGCATGCAGCGGTGTCCCAGCCTGCTGGAACCTAGTCACAGATCTGGGTCCCTGGCCTCTATAGCAGGCTGTCATTACCGTGTTAGTGTGAAAGGGTGCAGGGCCGGCTTGGGTGTGCTGGAGCGCTGAGGGTTGAAGAAGAGTCCATGTTCTTAATGCTCCCCAGGGCTGACCGCCACACACAGACACGGAATGGATCCTCACCGCTGTAACACACGTCAGCATTGATTTTAGCCTCCTGCAGCGGGCACATGATTGAGCGGTCCACGGTGACAGGGACACGGGTGATGAAAGGTCTATTTATTTATTTAATTTATTTTTTGGGACAACCCCGACATCAATCTGTTGTTTAATGGTTTTGTAAGTATCGCTGTCCTCTAGCCCATTAACTGCCTGAGCAAGTGAGTATGATGGGAATTGAATCTTTTTCAACTGCTTGTAAATGTCACTGAGTGCTTCTTTTAATGCTTCTCAATGGTTCAAAGTGTTTGGGTCTTCACTGTAAATGGGTGTAATAAGTGAAATTATTATCTGGTTCTCCAGATAAGAACATTTTCTTGTTATTGATGTGTAGGTTAGTCTGATGTGCTGTGACTGTCTACCTTCTCATACGGATGTGGCATGCTAGCAGCCTCAGTTTGCAAAATCTGTTGTGATCTGTTTGTGTGGAATGAGGAATCAAAGGCAAGAGCATACACCATAGGCTGATGTGAAAAGCCTGAAGTTCTCTCACATGCTCAGCTCACCAGCGAGAAATATATCAAGGTGAAGATGAATCTAATATTTGAAGGTGGGGCCATAAAGAACTGCAGAAGAACAGATAAACGACTGTACATCCTGACATCAGGGAGGAGGTGACAGAAGTGAAAAATGATGCCCTGTGGGTGGCGTTTACAGGTTCAGCAGAGATCATGTTCCACTTAGCTTTTTAATAGGTCTCTTCAACAACTACGGCTTCATCTGCGCATGGTTCCATGTTTAAATGGCCTAGTGCTTGTGTTTGTCATGCCCTTGTGTACACATGGGCAATGCCAAACAAGAACTTGATGATGTAATCGCTCTGTAAGTCACCCTTGAGAGGAGCCTCTGCCAAATGAATAATGATAATTGCAGCTCATTACACGGCGGCAATTTGCTGCTGTTTAATAACGTCCCTTTAACCCACAACGCTCCATGTCTTGTGTTGGCATGGAAAGCCCCTCTGTTGCATCATCACCGTTGTGCGGTTCCTTGTTAGTGTCATCACTGTTGGTGCAATTATTTGTGTCTGCTAAATGTTCATCTTTTGTCATCTCAGCATAATAGTCCTCTTTATAAGCCTTTATCGTCAGTGTTGGCATCATCATCATCATCATCATTGCATTCATCTTTTACACAACTCTGTAAAGGGGTGTGTTACCTATATGGTTACCTTCATAGAGATAGGTAAAGGAAGGAATGATAAAACAAATGAAGTTCTGGAAGGGATTTGATTACTGTGGATAACTGTCAGGATTGTGTTATGAGAGTTGGATTACAGAGAAATCTCTTTTGTCTCACTGTCTTCTGATGTCACAGTGGAGATCAAAGGGTTGTCCATAAGCTAGGGATGGTAGCACGACCCAGCTGACACTGGGGAAAGATTGGCACATCTTGGGTGAAAGAGGGACACTGAGGAGATTAACCGCAAATCATTTGTGTGCTTATTTTTTTTCAATTTCACATACACGGATCTAGCTTATCTCTGTCCTTAATGATAACAGAAGCTTAGGCCGTTTTTACTTCCTAGTTTTTCCTGGGCAAGTGAAATAAATGTGTTTCTATGTCTCTCTCACTCGTGAATATGAAGTTCTGGTGACCATCACACGCACAGATTTTGATATGGAGCTGTATACTCACACAGTGAGTGACACTTACAAATGAGCATCAGCTAGTTTTTTATCATGAAATGCAATCAATAATCCTTGTAATGCACACACATGAAGGAGGACTACAACTTTTTATTTTCAAAGTCCAGAGCTTTCGTCAAAAACTGACAGCTTCTTTCAGTCATCTGCAGGAATAACGCCATAAGGAATCTGATTAATCCTCAGAATTAAATAACAGTTGTGGAAGGAACAGCTTATACATGAAGGTTTCTCTCTTTCTCTGTGTGTGTGTGTGTGTGTGTGTGTGTGTGCGCGTCCGCGTCTGTTTGTTTGTGTTGGGGGGGATTGATGTGCAGCATCAGGGGACAGCAGTGTCTATGTATGTGTTTGTATTCTTTCAAACCTGAGATTTTTTTGTCAGAAATGACAGAATTGTACTCCAGCATAGCAATACCTTGCTAGTGTTGTGAGTTGGTAAATTTAACAGAAGAAAAAAAAAAAAAACATTGGCAGGACCCAAAATATAGAAAAGGATTTTACACAATGCTAATTTATGTAACTGTAGTTTACAAACAGCCAAGGTTTTGACAGACAGCATAGCTGTGTTGTGACACTTGATGTTCCCATCTCCAAGCAGTACTTGGAAGCATGTATTGGAGACATAGTCCAGAGCTGAATCTATTTTGGAGCCTGACAAATACCCCAGGTTGAAGTAGTCCCTGTTTGGAAATGAACACAGTTTTTTTTCTCAGCTTTTAGAGAAGACTGTGTAAAATCTGGCAGCTGAAGAGAGTGACTTCCGTTCGAGGCTGATGTGGGGGAGCTGTGACAGGGAGGGTGTTGGAAGGAAGTGTTGGAAGGGATCTCAAATGCTCAAATGAGTGAGGGGGCTGAAAGAGTGAGAGTGTGTGTGCCCGCGTGAGCATGCGTGCCTGTGTGTGTGTTTTTGTTTGTATGTGTCTGTGTGTTTGTGTGTGTCCATGCATGCCTGTGTGTGTATACGAATGTATGTGTGTGTGTTTGCATGCATGCCTGTGTGTGTATACGAGTGTGTTTTTGTGTAGGTCCAGCAAACCTTTTCTTTCATTAGCACAAAGTCCCTGATTTCCCTGTCCTTGACAGGGGGCCAAATTTATCCTCTATATTTCCTTCAGCCCCCCCCCCCCCCCCCCCCCCCCACATCACTTTATTTTGTCCTAGCTGCTCAGTACCCACTCCCTCTCTGTACATCTCAGCTGCCTGGCCCGCTCTACCTCTGGTCCCTCATTGTAATGCCAGGCACCATAGAAGCCTTGCCTACGCTCTGGGGTCGTGATGGAGTGGTGACCAGGGGAACAATGAGGAAAGCCCCGGCCGCGTGTACTCACTGCCGCCGCCGCCCGCCGCTGCCGAGCTGCGCCTGGGGTGCTGACAGGAAGCAGCGCGGAGGGGGGAAATAAATCACTCCTTTCAATTCAAATTCACATCAACACTGTAAGAGCCTCTATTGGCATGGCAGACCCCATAAGCGTCTCGCTGTGTACTCTCCCGGCCCACTCAGGAAGCTTCTGCCCAGAACTCTGTCATTGAAAAAAGCCAGCGAAGAGCATCTGCTTACTGCACCTGGCTTCCTCTGCCAACGGTGGCTGGCCTGTGAAAACGAGGCGGGGATCGAAAATATTAGGTGGCTGCATCCTTAAGTTAAAAGAAACTTGGAGGAGAAAAAAAAAAAAAAATCTTTTTTTCTGCTTGAAATCTGCTGCACATTCTTCAAGTTAGCTGAATTTTTAATTGGCTCACAACAGGAGTGCAGACAGTCAATTACACAAGTGTAATTGCCCAGCAAAGAGCTAGAAAGCAGCTCTCCACTCCCTCACTCTTGTGTGCATTTATCCAAAGATGTGAGGGAACACGTGCCTGAAATTCACAGGAAGGATTTTTTTTTTTTTGTTCTAATTTGTGATTTCTCTTCCAGGATTTCCATTCAGTTTTTCTCACTCTTTCTCATTATATAATGATATGTGGTTATAAATGATGTAGCTGTAGTGACTAATATGGATCATACTGAACATTAAAGCAGGGATGTGCTTGTGGTGGTCATGCTGGCAGCTACAGAATCTACATATTAAGATACATTTGAATTTATCCAGGGACCCCAGTCTACCCCCTCAAATAAAACAGTTATATAAAGCTCTAGGTTGACAGGAAGCACATTCACTACAATGTTAAAGATTAGCACGGTTGAAAACAGAACCGCGTTGCTCTGCCTTGAGATTGAGTGGATGTGGGATAAGATGTAGGAGTGTTTTTTACGCTCAAAGTGGTGGGTGTATGGAACGAATCCGGAAATCTTGCCGGGAGGGGTCCAACTTCTGTCAATCTTGGCAGGATTTAGGGATCAACAGGGAAGAATATGGACCATTCTGTTCATACTAGACCCCAGGGTACAGCCTGTCTTGATGGAGATGGAAGGACAACGTTGACCACGGCAGGCTAAAAATAGCTCTTCTCACAGTTCACAGTTCACAGCTTCACATTTGGTAAAGATGTCACACACTGCAAGCGCGATTGGCCATGATTACACATCACACCTTTGTACGTCTTCAGTATTCACACGGAGTCTGAAATGCGGGCCCTGCGTAATTAGCTCAACAGGCACAGGTGCCTGCATTTTGTTCCCCCGGTCTAAGTAAAATCATAGCAATTAATTCTGTGATACTTTGTCGGCTTGGTGTCGCATTGATTTAGATAAGAATCGGGGCTGGCAGATTCTGCAGTGCTGGAGGGCATTGCGTGTTGACCTTGCACCGAAAATACCTGCTCATGTGCGTTTTTATCTCATAGCTGCTTTTATTTACCCTGCGCCGTCATTAATCATTGATGGCAAACATTTTAGCTGGCCGAGAGAGAGTGAGAGCGCCTGCCTCTTATGGTAGCAGGGCGTGGATGGCAGAGGGGGCCCACAGATGCTTTACCGGTCCGCAGGACTGCAGACGCACCAGGCAGGTGCACACCACAATATTGACTTGCAGGACCGCTCGCCCGATACAGTTACAGAGCGAGATCGAGATACTGTCATAATTACCAGTGTCTTTATGAACAATGCTGTTACTGGGGCCGCCAACCGCTTCCCTGACATTGCGTAAAGGCATGTGCGTAATCCCATATGAGCACAATCCAATCAAAACCTAACCATGAATGTGCATTAAGACACACTGGCAACCTTAAGATGCTGTAAGCTGATTTATGTGGAGATTTATTGGGGAAGAGATTTCTGATTTATTTCCTCTTCTTGCGCTGGTTAGGAAATCACTGTAATCCCATCTGTGCATCTATCTTACCTTCTGTTCCGTCGACATCCCTGTGCTTATATCCTACAGGGCATATGTTCCCTTGTAGCCCTGGGAGCTATTGACTTGATGTTCACCCTCACCTGCTCCTCTGCTAATTGTTGTCCGTCCTCTCCTGATTGCCCTGCTGGATATTCCAGTATTTGCTCTCAGGTTATCTCTCATCTCCAGTACCTACCTTGCTTTCTCTTTGGGCCGATTTGTCCTCCGTGTCCTCTTGGTAGAATTAGAATTTTTCTTTTTTTTTTTTTTTATAAAGTAAACTTACTTGGAATCCATGATGCCAGTGTTTGCCCGTCTCCATCTGTAGTGCATGTTTTATAGTGTACAAAATGTGCTGTACTGTTTCTGTTAGCTGAAAACAGATCAGCTTCTGTTTTATCACCACAATTTGTATTTGATGTGTGCTGGTAAAGCAGTGAATTCACATTTATACAAATAACAAAATCCGGTTAGAAAAATGCAGACATGACAAACATTTAGATCCTTGAAAATATTTACTCGAATATTTACTCTTGTACTCTACCTCACTTGTAAGTTGCTTTGGATAAAAGCTTCGGCCAATTGAATAAATGTAAATTTAATTTTCACAATTTTATTAACTGTGTCAGTTACATGTTTGACTGTTGCGCTTGCAAAGAAAGTAATCTGAGGATTCTGCGTTAACTTCATTAGTTGCCTATCAGCAGTCCTTGCGGCATGCATTGTTTTTGAGAAAATAGACACTATTTCCCTGTTCAAAATAGAAGCAGTTTTTTTATTTTTCTTTATTTGGTACTTTGCTATCGTGAGCCATCTTCGTTAATTAAAACACCTGACCCAAGGCTCTCACCCTTGCATGCAGACCTCCTGTTAATCAGCACCTCAGAACGTGAGATCAGCCTGTGCAGTCTGTGACTTCGGGACAGGCCTCGTACAGCAGATTCGTAAGGAGTCAGAACTGTGGGGAATGCTTCTTCCAGGAAAAGCATTGCCTTTGCTAAGTTGATATGTGCCGTCTCCCGGGAGTAGTGTGTGCGTGTATAAATTGCTGGTAATGTGTTCCGATAAGCCGGAGCCCTAATGAGATTTGAATAGCTACTTTACGTTTGTGTGTTTGGTTTTGCGCATCTGTGTGCAGAGGGCGTCGGAAGGGACTCTCTTGGGTGGTATCTGCGGGGATGCTGAGTCTGAGTGACGTCTCGTTTGATCCACTGAATCGGGACTTTTGGCAGCTATTTCTTTATTTGTGTTTGTCCTGTTTCTTCTCTTGCAGCATCTGTATCTGTTAATCTTCAAATAGTCTAAAAACAGAAATGTGGAAATGTTACAAAAGACTAATCCATCATTTTTTTCATACTTAATATTTTTTGCGCACTTTTGATTTTTTTTTTTCCCTTTTTTTCATGATACTTGATATTTTGTAATGGAATGGCCTACATTAACATATGATAAAGATGCACAAAGACATTCTGAAGCTATTTCAGATTTTGTAATGAAGCCTATGGTCGATATTTCATGTTGAAACTCCAATATTGTAATTTCTGATGAAGAAGAAAACACAGGTATATATTATATAGATATTTATCCTGGGAAAGTATGGGTTCTTTTTATTTCTGTGTTTACATGGCTATTGTATAAATGATAAAATGCTCTATTAAGCAGCATTCACCAATTAGTGTGACATTTTGCCTTATTTTGGTTGCTTATAAAGAACAGATGATTTTCCCTGGAACAGCCATTAAGTAGTTTAATGTTGTAGACCAATGAAAAAGCAAATGAAATCAGATTAATCAGATTGGCAAGTTTAGAACAAATTAAAGTCCTGCTTTCTAACCTGCTTACATTCCTGTTTGTTATTATGTAACTTAATGATAATTATTACTTGTATATTTGGCAAATACTGTTATACTGGACAGCTTACAAAGCTATCATGGCACAACACATTAAAAGCTTATCACAAGGGCAGTGGGATTCGAGGCACAGAACAGCCAGTAACACAATTAAGCAGAGTCAAGCAGAAAAAAGGGCTAAAATGTCAGCATGCATCATTAATTGCTTTAACGTACATGCAGTGAATTACCATTCTCATTAAAAACAAATCCCAACAATTATCTATACAGCAACACTCTTCTATGGTAGTGTTCACATGGTGCCAGAACATACTCCGTAAGAGCAAAGTTACCTGACATCGTATCACTGTATGTGTAGCACCAAATAATCATTTTTAAGGGCTGCATTCCGCTGTAAAATGATAATACCTCATTTGGAATGAATGGATTAGATCCTGGATGCTAACTGTAAAGCACATCCATGTTGTGGTGGCTAGGGTGAACAGGTGTGTCATTTATGTCTACCTCTTGTGTCTTGTGCTCATGTGGATGGCAGCTTTGGGTGAAATAGACAGTGATACCATGTGGACAACAGCTGCTGTTAGATGGACAGTGGAAGTGTGTCCGTTAGGTCTATGCGTCCCCACTCCTGTTCCCTTCTCTGTTCATGTGAGCGCCCCCTTCAGGCTCTGCACTCCATGTGGCATGAGAAGGAACAGCTACACAAAACAGGAACTGCTGTGTTCTGTTCGTTAAGGCACATTAGGTATGCTATGCTAATGTGAAGTACTTTTTATGGCTTTTCATGTTATTATACACTATTGCCTATGGAAACTAAAATGTTTTTTCCCTCATAAATACAGCTTTACTGTGCTATAATTTAGAATAGTCCCCGTCTTATTGTTATTTTTTCTAGTCTGTTAACGCATTACTTCAACAGGTCTCAATAATAAAATAGCATGATAATGTTGCTACGAAGATAAATGTGAGAGTATATGAACAGGCTGTGTTCATATTTACGTGTGCAGAGGCAATAATTTTTGGTTTCTTTAGGTTAAGTGAGAGTTTGTTTTGAAATGGAGTAAAGCCAGTGGAGCCGATGAATGTTTAATGAATATAGCCCTGAAGCTTTTACTTTAAAAACATCCTTTATACCGCCTGTCCCCTCTTAGCTTTCTTCTTAGGTCTCTTTCTTCAAGGCAAATTTGGACACTTTCAGAAAAACAAGCACAGACTTTCTGGAGTTTTTTGGTTGCTGGGCACCGGCACCGGCATCAGCTATCAGCGGCGATAGAATGCCTCATTTATTTGTGAAATGCTGAAATTAACAGCTCTGGGAAAATGAAGTTGGTCTACTGTAAAAAAAGCTGAAAACTTTTACTCTCAAAGAAAAACAGCTGAACCCACAATGGCGTGCTCAGCAAGTCAACACTTTACATTTGCATTACCTCTATATACATGCCTATGCATACAGTATATATTGGCATTGGTATTGGTGTACAAGTGTTGCAGGGTCAGTGACTTCTGCTAACTTAGCTGAGATCACGCAACCAGCACAACTGTTACAATGAATAACGGGGTGGAAAAGAGAGATTTATTGCTCCTTCAGCTCTGTGAAGCACTTCCCTCTTGGTCTTAATTGCCAGCTGTAATGGATGGTGCCTCTCTTGCCGGGGGTTGATGGTTCTGCTGGGAGCCAGGGACCTGAGAGGGTGCTGGTCTTCAGCACCTACAGAGAGGACCGGGGGGCTCTAGCAGTTGGCCATTTTCTCTTTGACTCGCATTGTAATAACCTCCTTTCCATTTTAGTTGTCTTGTTTTTGTTCATCACCATCTTCTCAGTGCGTCACAGTGTGCCCCGTTTATGTCCTATAACGTCGTGCCGGCGCTTTCTAATGTCTTATCTGTATCCGTCTGCATCCGGCTGTCTTTTCATCTTTGGTAATGCCTCGGCACCTGTCATCTTCTGCATGTATTTATGTCTTCTCGGTCCTGTCTTTGAGGTGTGCTTTGTGTTGCAAATTGCTCTATGGCAATATTGTTGTGAAGTACTGTGTACCGAATGCCATGTAATTGGTTGATTAATGTCTTCTGACCTGTCTGAATGTCTCTCAGCCTTCACCAAGCAATGACAGCGAAGCAAGTTTTTTAAGCTTTATTTATTCATTGATTTTTTTGTGAAGCATTTTAAGAGCGTCTTTAGAGCAGGAGTTGTGTTTTCAGTCCCCAGTAGGGGTACCTCTGTTGTTTTATTGGCTTTTTTTATTTTGCCTTACAGTGTTTATTTTTCAGATGTATGTGTGTTTGGGTCTGAAAGGGTGCGGTGGAGGAGAGGATATTTCTCCGTGCAGCATTTCTGTCTGGTTCGGAATGAGCCTGAAAGATTGTGAGGAAGGAACGAGTCAGAGAGCAGGAGGCGTGTGACAGGACATTTTTCTCTCACAACTCACAGCCTCTCTCACGTCAACGCTTCTAGGGCCGTTGTTGTTGTGGTTGTTGTTTTTTTTTTTTTTTGGTCGCTAGTTAGCCTAGCATATTCTACCGCTGCACATTTCTTGGTTTGTTCGTTTTCTGCGGAAGGCCACAATCTAGCAAGATCTTCATTCCCGCGCCAGACGGTATGGAATGACCTTATGTTCCGTTTTCCCCCTGTCCTCTTTTCCTGTCCAATTCCGCCGTGAGAGCAGCGTAATAAACATGAGGCAGATCAGTTTCAGATAAAGCCATTTACAACCCAGTCATGGACTATTAGATACCCTCCACTTCGGCTTGATCCATCAGATAACAAAAGCCTGGTTTAAACTTTCAGCGTGGCAAAAATACGGAAGAGAGAGGAACCACCAGGGCTTGTCCTATTTACCCATTAGGGCTGGTCGCACCTTTGTAGTTTTCTCGATTGTGCCTTCACACAAACCTCTCTTTTCACAGACAAGACTGTAATCAAATGTACAGATGTGAAAGGGCCTCTCCTATTGCATTCAAGCAGGCATTGCATTAGCCTGCTCACATAGAATGACTGTTTTAAAGCACTATTTGTGGCCGAAATTGAACTATTATGGAGCCTTTTTTCTGATGGCCCTGTAAATGGCTGTGGAGTGTGACTGCCCAAGTGTCTTTTTCCCATCCTTTGACAATGCCTGTGTAAGTGTGTGCATCAGTGTGTTTTCATTGCTGCTGTGTAGATCCAAATGTGCTTTTATCTGTCAGTGTGTCTTCTCTTGTGATTTGTGGGCAGAGACGACTTTATGTTACTGTGTATGTGTATGTATTTGTAATGTGTGTGAGACTTTGCCAGTGAGTTTGCGCAGCTCAGCTGCCTCCTCTTCCTGCTATCCCCACTGTACTACTGAAAAGCCCCTTTCACATAGACACCCACAGATGGTCCAGTATCGCTGTCACAGAAATCAGTGACAGAGTCATTCAGATTTAATGCAAGGCAGGAACAATTGCCTAGGAAATAATGTTGGGTTGATCATTGATTGCTAGTTGAATATTAGGGAAAGAGTAATTGCAGTGAAGCCCGCATACGTACGTGCGCACACACACACACACACACACACGCGCGCGCACACACACACACACACACACACACACACGCGCGCGCGCGCACACACACACACACACACACAGAGTGAGCCCTGTATGACTCTCAGTTTTAATTAGCAGTAACCTTATTTGAAATCCCTGCAGACCCATCCCGCGCTGCTTTGTCATTCTGTTCTGCGACAGTATTGACCCCAGGTGATAAATAATACACTAAGCAGCCCTGCATCGCACCAGATCCCTGGTCAGGTGCACTCTGGTGTCTCAGCCACATGGCAGCGCCGCAAACAGGCAGCCCCGCAGTCCATAGCTTCCCTGAGCTGGCAGATGGCCTTTCAGCAGAGATTGCCTGTGTATAGAGCGGAATGCCTGCCATTCTTCTCGTAAACATATTGCATCACTCAACCAGAAAATTACAGAAGCCACAGAACATCCGCAGGAGATGGGATTCGGGAGCTTGTTGATGATGATGGCGCTGTGTACGCTTGTGATTCCATACTGCCCGTCTGTTGCCATAAGAGGAGCTCCCCAAAATGCACAGGCTTGGTCTCGGAGATGGATCGTGTGGTCAGAGTCGTTAGGATCCCTGCATGCAGTGTGTCTCCCGGTAAAAAGAGGGAGCGTTCTGGAATCAGAGGGCTGTGTAATGAAAATCTCCCCTTCCTCCCACGTAATGTTTTCCACCTCAGGGACACCGGGCTCCCGGAGCCTGGAATTCAGCAATATGATTAGGAGCCTCTGCCAGTTGCTCCTCCGGTATTTTTTTTTTTTTTTTGCTTTTAAAATTTGCCGTCTGTCAAACACTTATCTAATTTTAAGCCCATAACCAAAGATGCTGGAGTCTTTAAAGACTGGAAGTATTCCAAGTAATAATATCAACGGCAATGTGTCTGGTATCTTAGATTTTACTAAATCATACTGCCACACCATGCTGACAAATGTCATCTTGACCCAGATAACAGCTTCTGACATTGTTGGCCTGCTTGTCTCTCTCTGTCAGACAGAGACACACACACACACACACACATACATACACACACAAACACATGCATACACAGATGTACTGACCTGACCATTTTTTTTTTAATCATCACTGACTCACATGGCTGCTCTCTGACAATAACAACACTGACATTTTACATCTGGGATCAAAGCAGAATGATTTATTAAGAGATTAAGAAAGGGGACAGGGAAGGAAGGGGGGGAGGGTTGGAGGAAGGGTCAAGGAAAGAGTATTCCATACAGGAACCAAGCTGTCCGGCTTCACTGTCCTGTCACTCCGGTAGCAAACGCGCCAAGAAGGCCAGCGTTTGTTCCGCTCTTTCACTTGTTCAATATCCATATCCACGCTGATGTCACTGGTCACAGCCTGCATGGCTGAACATCAAGAACAAACTTGTTAAACAGCCCCTTCTGTCGGAAAGTGCACTCGTAGCACAATTCCCTCTTGTCTGAAGGATCAGTGTTTGTATTTCCAAAATGCTCACATATGCAATAAATAGGCTACTTCTACTTGACATTTCCAGATATGTTTTGAATTTTGCACTGCCCCGCATATACAGTCCATTAGCCAAGAACCACACTGGGGTAAAAGTGGGGTTTTGTATACGACTCTGAGATAGCTGTTCTTCACAGGTTTCAATATAGGCATATCCTTTAAACTGTAGTTCAAACTAATGGATTTTGCTAGAGGTATGTAACTGTGCTGCTGCTCGTCTCCTCTCCCTCCGACGACCTGACTCGCAGGAGCGGTCAGTTACTAAGTGTGCGATTGGTACTTTCGCTCTGTCTGTGTCTGTGTCCAATAGTTAATTTATGAAACAAGGCAACGTTAGCTATGGTTATCTAAAGGCTCAAGCAGTGCTAAAGGGGGCAACACTACCCTTTTGTTATTACTGGTAGATATCGGTCCAAAGCGGTGTCACTCAGCAGTCCTGCTGTCCCGGTGTCCCGGTCTCCCGTCCCCCGCAGCCCGGCCAGTCCGCTTGGTGTTAGGCCCGCTGGGGGGGGTTGTGGCGGGCCGTGGTGCGGTCCGAAGGCCCTCTTCCCTCTCTATGTCCCGGTCTCAGCGCCAGCGGCCGACGGCCCCGTGAGATCCCGCGCTCGTCGGGAGCGAGGTCGCCGCGCTACGGCACGATGGGTGTGTCTGAGAAAACCGAGGTGATGGAGTCCGTGTCGCCCCGCAGGTGCTGGAGCTTGGGGTTGTCGGAGGCCAGCGCCGCCCGCAGCCGCCCGTTCTGCACCTCCTTGATGGGCTCCAGGAAGACCACGTGCTTGTTGTTGCTGGCCTTGCGCCCGGGCCCCTCGGTGGTGGCGGGAGGTGTCGGGGTTAGAATAGAGGACTGGGCGCTGCACTCGTTGGCGGGGCTCGGCGTGGCGGCGGGCGGCTGCTTGCGGCACCAGCAGCGGCACGGCGTCAGGTAGAGGTACATGAGCACCAGCACCAGGCTGACCACGCAGCCCAGCAGTGTGGTGAAGCCCGTGTTGAAGGGCTCGGCTTCGCTGCGGTGCACCGCCACCGTCACGTTCACCTCCCGCGTCTCGTTGCGCATCTGCTGCCGGTCCACCGCCATGCACAGATACACGCCCGAGTCCTCCGTCTTGGCGGCCTGGATCTCCAGCGTGCCGTTGGGGAACATGCGCAGGGTGACGTTGTTGCCCGGCGGGGCCACGTACTCCTGGTGCGGGGACACCCACAGGTACGTCAGCTGCGGGCCCCTCAAGGAGGTCTGGCAGTCCAGGAACACCGAGTCCCCCTCGTACGCCAGCAGGCTGGCAGCCGGCTCGCCCAGCAAGCTCTGCACCCTCAGGGTGCAGTTCTCGAAGAAGCGGGTGTGCTGGAAGAACCGCACGGAAGCCCGGCGCTCCCCGTACACTAGGCAGGTGTGCTCCTCCCGGTAGTCCTTCACCGAGCCGTAGCCCCTCTGCTCCCAGTGGCGGAACATGCTGTACATGGAGCATTCGCAGATCAGCGTGTTGTTGTGGAGGAACAGGCCGCTCTGGACGGAGGCCGGCAGGGCGGCGATGTCCTCCAGGGGCAGCTTGGGCATGCGGTTGGAGGACAGGTCCAGCGTGCTGAGGAAGGGGTGGCTATGCTCCTGGATGGAGAAGAAGGGGAAGTCCGTGAGGCGGTTGTGGCTGAGGTAGGCCCTGCGCAGGTTGCTGAGGCCGCTCAGCGCCTTGCTCTCCACCCGGGTGATGCGGTTGTTGAAGAGCAGGAGCTCCTCCAGCCCCAGCAGCTCCTGGAAGTAGTGCTGCTCCACCACGTGCAGCTCGTTGGAGGACAGGTCCAGGTGGCGCAGGCCGCTGCTGTTGCGGAAGCTCCCGGGGGAGAGCCGGGTCAGCCGGTTGTGGGCCAGGCGCAGGGTGTCCAGGCGGGGGAGACCTGAGAAGTCGCCCTCCTCCAGCCGCACCAGCCGGTTGTGGCTGAAGTCCAGGGTGGCGGTGGACGCGGGCATCTCGGCGGGCAGCTGCTCCAGGCCCTGGGACCCGCAGCTCAGGATGTCAGAGGCGCACAGGCAGCCGGAGGGGCAGCTGCCCCCGGCCAGCTGGAGCAGGAGAGAGCTGAGCACCAGAGGGGCGGCCACACCCTGAGCACAGATCATCGCGCTGACAGGGTGCTGCTGGGCATGGACAGAGCAGCCACGCTGCCACAGGGGAATAAGGGGGCAGGGGCCGTGCCAGCTGCAGGGAAGCAGGGGTCCAGATGGGAGAACGCTCTGGGTATTGTAGTCCACAAGGAAGGCAAGGCAATTGCAAAAAAAGACAGTGAAAGTGAGTGGGATATTGTCCCCACTACCTTCTTAGGCTTTAAGAGAATACAGTTAGATAATAGTTCTTAAAACAAGTAGCTTCAGCTGGACTGGCAAAAGTGGTTAGCTAATGGCATGGCAGTTCCAGAGAGAGCAAAGTGCACTGTACATCACAACACTTAATTACTCAAGTGCAATAAATGTACACACCTCCAAGAAATCCAGAACCGTCCTTCACAGC